>NW_028295101.1:0-182000 GCF_964341445.2 Mesoplodon mirus | reverse complement strand
TCACGTGTGCATCTAGGTCTGAGAATGTGTGTGTTTCTTGATCAGAGGAACAGTGACAGAAGAAATCTATGGTGATTAAAACTTAAAAAATCCTTCTTGGGCTTCCCTGGTGGTGCAGTGGTTGAGAGTCCCCCTGCTAATGCAGCGGACGCAGGTTCGTGCCACGGTCCGGGATGATCCCACGTGCCACGGAGTGGCAGGGCCTGTGAGCCATGGCCGCTGGACCTGTGCGTCCGGAGCCTGTGCTCCGCAACGGGAGAGGCCACAACAGTGAGAGGCCCGCATACCACCCACCAAAAAAAAAAATTATTTGCACTCTTCAAAGAAGAAAAACTGAAAATATTGTTATCCACTTTAAAAATAAGTAAAAGGGGAAAAAACCCCACAGAGTTTTAGTTAAATGTAGAAAGTCATGTTGTTCATGAACACAGCTTGCCTAGATAGAGGACAGTGAGAGTTGGGTGTTCGCCCCTCACTTTTTCTTATCTCTCAGCATCAAGTAAAGCTGAAGGGGAGGAGCAGGAGTAGGAAGAAAAGTGGATCTTTGAAAGGTAAGCCTTTGCCATTCAGCCCTGCGCGACACGAGAGTTAGCTTCCATCTCTCCTAGTCCTGAGGGCCCAGCTTCACGGTCTCTGAGGATGCCAGTGGCAGAGCTTATTCCTCAGGAAACAGAGCCTGAGCCTAATTAACAGAGCCTAATGAACGTGGAAGCACTTTGCAAAGGACAAACCCTTTTCAAGTGAGACTTACCATCACTGTCAGGGACATGTGGCCTTGGACACTGATACTTGGGCTCCAGAGTCTAATCCTCCAAAGATTTCCCTTAAAGGGCCATTGCACTCAGCCTCCTGAAAGACTCTTAGGCCTCTGCCTTCACCACCATGACCCAGTCTCCTGATTTCCAGCTTGCAGGGATTGCCTGGAAGAACTGGAGGGGACTCACGACCTGGTTTCACTTCTGCAAAGGTAAAGAACCTTTCCCCTTCTCTCCTGGGTCTTCCTTCCTCCCAGAGCCTATAATGTGACCCCAGCCCTGGGAGGGGGAGCCATGGGAGGGCATGGCTAAGGCCCTAGGGTGAGGGAGAGCAGGAGCATTATGAAGTCAGTGTGGGGGCAGAGGAGGGTTCTTGGGCTGCAGGTGCCCACCCCTGCCTGTCCTGTCCGGCCATCCTGGCCCCATCTGCTCTCCTACAGCTGCCTGGGGAGGCTTCCTGGCAAGGGCAACGTTCATCAGCTCTCATGTCAAGACCCTCCTGGTGAGACGTGCAAAGCAGTGCCTGCTGGAGCCTGTGGAAGATACTGCTTGAAGGATTGGGAACCCTGCATGAACACCTCTTGTAGGGTTTCCTTCCTTGATCCAGACACTCGAGAGGTGCTGGAAGCACGTATGATAAGGTTTTGGGTAAAGCACAGGTGGACCCTACCCCTCAAGGTCCTCAAGCCCATAAATCTCTTTAAGTCGAAAAAGTTCCAACCCTCCACCGTTCTGCAGTTTGCCACTTCCCCTTCAGCCACCTGTGTGTCTGGGTCCCACTCAACAGTCAAGTGTGCTGAGTTCCTGGAGAAACCTCCTCGGGCTCATTCAGGAGAGAAGGTGATAACAGAAGAGTCAGTTGCTACCCTGAAGAGGCCTCTCCTTGTCCCCTCAGCTGTGTGTAAGGAAATCCAGAGTACCCTGGGAGCGGTTCCATCTGTTGACTACCATGGGCCCTCAAAGGCTTCTCTGACTGGACAGGAGGGCAGGCCACCTTCTCAGTCCCTCACACTCAGCCTTGTGGGCAGAACCTGGAAGAGTGAGAGTGTGGAATGGGTCAAGAGGGACAGCCTAGAGCCAGGTCCAAGTTCAGCAATGGTCAGGAATGAGCCAAGAGAGGAGAGTGGTGGTCAGGCCTCACGAGACCCCTGCCATAGGGTAACAGTGATGGAGGTGAACTTAGGATCCCAATCTTTGAGAGGTGAAGAGGCCAGGGAGGCTGTGGAGGCCAAGGAGTCTCCTGCTCTTCAACCACAGTCTAGTGTTACCTTGGAAACCAAAGTGTTGACAAAATCCCAAACCACAAATGTACATATGAGGAGTTTAGAGGTGCCAGGGGCCAGTAGAAGTTTCCTACTACCTAGACTGTCTGTTTTCCAACATCCAGGTGAGCCATGCCTTAACATGGAGGTTGCTAGTGAGTTTAACTCCAAAGTAAAGGTACAGTCAGACAACCAGCTTCAGGACTTTCCCAAACACAGGTTCCTTGCTGCAGACAACTTGGCTTCTCAGGTGCCTCAGTGCCATCCCCAGAGAGTCCCTACCAGAGACAGGTTAGCTTCCCAGGAGCCAAGTGGCCTTATGGAAGGCCAAAGGAGCCACCTAGGGCAGCAGGAGCCCAAAACTTCAAAACTCCAAGACTCATGCAAGAGCCAGAGCAAGATGATTGCCCCTACTTACAAAAGAGAGGACTGTAGGAGGCATAAACCAGGAGAGCATAAAGAAAGGTTTAAAGAATTAGGGACCTCTCAAGCTGGAAGTATGAGCCGCCCTGCCCAGGTCAGGGGAATAACAGACTCTATTGGGAGCAGATGTCTCCAGCTCATGCCAGAGAAGAAACATAGCCCTCCAGAAAGCCTCTTCAGAAAAAGGATGAGGCTATTTTTAAAGTGGATTTCCCCCAAGAAAAAAGTCAATGGTCGAGATGCTCTGCAAAAAAAAAAGCCCATATCAGCCACTGCCCAGAGTCACGGATCAGTCAAAAGAAGATCGACCTTGAAGAGTGAGACTGCTGAGGGTCGGGCACGCATGACAGCTGTTGGACAGATCCCAGAAGAAAAAAGAGCAATTCACCTTGGACTTCATGCCACAAAGTTAAATGAACACAAACTGGAATTCCAAGTCCCAGTATGTGGGTGTTTCAGCTACCATAGGCTTACCTCCTACCCAGAGCAAGGGAGAATGATGGGTTATACAGCCTGCAGTCATAAAGCCACCTCCAAGGGCCAGAGTTGTTCTATCAGGGAAAGGGAAGTCAGACACCAACATAGTTTGAAAAGTGTAAGGTTCGACGATGAGCAGCTGGGCCTAAGGTGCCTCCCATCCTTGCCCCCCAAGAAGAGTTTGTTTCCAGTTAGTACCTGCCAGTATGGGCCAAGGATTCCAGGTGCCCCAGCCCTCCATCAACACTGTCCAAGGCATTGTCATCTTTGGGGAGGTGTCTTGCCTGCTCGACAGTAAAATCCTTCTTTAGTCTTCCCTTTAGTAGGAAAACATGTCTCCAAGTAAAAATTCAGTCCATGTAGAGAAAATGATTTTCTCATTAACACATCCAAGATATTTAATGTTCCCCAATACATATATATATACATATATTTTTTCTAATAAAACCATAGTGTAATGGCTGCTGTCTGTGCTGTGCACTTTGTCCTCTAGAAGGGAGGGGCATGGAGGGAGGTGGACAGTAGCATCACAAGCTTGCTCCTTGTCTCGTGTCCCTTCATTGCACCTTATGATACTGTCATTACACAAACCAAAATTACTCTAACAATGAGATGGGAAAAACCTATGAAGCCCACACCCAAGGATCTGGTTCAACCAGTCTTTCTCCTTCTTCTATGCTACTTTGAACTTTATGCAACTGTAGTGGATAGGTTTACACGATAGGGCCGGACATTGCAATTCAGGCTTCAGGAAGTGTCAGAGCCAAGTGGATGGAAGTTTGGGGGGAATAGAGTATGGGCTCTGAGTTCAGAAACAGGAGAAATCTTGCCCCTGGATCTCTTGGTAGGGAATATCCAACATCTGCTCTTAAGAGTTCCTTCTCTCTCTGATGAAGGCTGGGATTGAGATACACCCTATGACCCCCTTTTAGCTTAGGCATAATAAAATGTACAGCATCACCCTCCCCCACCTCTGTTTCTCCTAGACTTTAGAGCAGCAGCAAGGATGGCATTTCCAGCTCTGTGTGTGTAGGTGGGGGGAGTATCAGGGAGGCTGCTGAGGGCTGTGTTGAGTCCAGTCCCATATAAATGAATGGCTATGTTCATGGGTCACCTACCTTCCACTCTATGTTAACCCCAGAGAAGGAGTTTTGGATGAATGGAATAGGGGTGTGACTGTGGGTAGTAACTATCTGATGGTCAAACACTGTGAACCTTAGGGTGGGACGTAGGTGTAGAAAAATCCCTGGATCCAAGGAAGGAGGCAAAGTGGTACCAGATTCCCATAAATGTGCCGTTGCGAAAGAGCAGCCGCCTGACATACAACCACCATCTAAAGGCCTAAAGGGGAGGAAAAGTTAAGGGTCCAGTAGCTCATCATGGCCCCACCCCAGGGTCTCTAGCCTATTCCAACTCTAAGATCACAGACCTAGAGAAACCACCTTTAGGTCAAAACAGAAGGTCAAACTTATAGAAGTAAAGCAAATCAGGGAAGGTTAATCTCTTAATACTATATTTAATAAGCTTACACATCATCACCTCTTGAGTTTTAGGAAGGATAACTTAACAATAGGTGTAAAAGCCAGGACTAGGGAACTTGGAATGTGACTCCTAGTCTGGTGATCTTCACATAAACACATGGCCCAAGGACTGCTCCAGGGGAGAGGTGGGGACTGGCCTGTGATTGTGTAGTAAGCCTTGCCTGTCTCTCAGTCCTTGATCACCCCAGAGCCTGGCAGGTGAAGAAGCAATCAGACAGGATTTGTGGTGGTGTGGAGGTGACCTGTGCAAAGTGGATGGGGCAGGGTGCAATCCAGGGGTGTTCCACTGATCTGCTTCTAGCACAGCTTTTCTTGTCTCCTGACCCCCATCCATATGGAAAAGCAGGGAGATGAGGAAGAATTTCTCTAGAGTGATTTGGTGCTTTCTGCCATGTGCAGGGCGCATGGTGGACATAGCTCCAGGTGGTGTCTTTCTCATTGTGGAGATTTCTGTTCCAGCTGATGCCCCTGATCCAGATGACAACAGAAATGGACCCCATCCCCCATCCCTGTCAGGCCCCTGAACACGTGGAAATGCTGTGACCTGGGGTGGAGGGGGCAGAGTGAGCACAGGACTGCTCACACCCCTGGTTTCTCCCTGGAGCCAGGCCCTACCTCTGGGCCCCAATTCCCAAGGCAGCCTCCAGAATGGGCAGAGCAGTGAGAGTGGAGCCAGGACTTGTGGGAGGGGTCGGTACCCAGAGGAAAGAGTTGACAGGGCTGGGACCTGAGCCTGGCTGCTGCTGGGTGCTCTCAGGGGCACCCAGAAGTGAGTTCTGGGAATATGGGGAAGCTGGACTTGGACCCCCCTGGCTCCTGCTGGGAGAGTGCCACAGACAGGTGATGCTGATGGAACAGCAAGAAAACAGAAAGAATCAAGTCCCTTTGCCCTTCTCTTGCTGCTCCGTCTTCCATAAGGTACAGTAAGACAAGAAATTGAGAGACCAAAAGAAAAAAAGAAATGGAGAGACCCAGAGACAATACACAAAGACTTCACAGACACACCTCTCAAGAGACACTTCTCACACAAACACCTTTCTCAGAGATCACATACTGAGACCTCACACAGGGACCTCATGTTGCTTCACAGACCCTCAGACAGCAACCTAGCACAGATTTAACAGATTTCCCAGAGATACCTTCCAAAGGGACCTCATACAGAGACTTCACACAGAGATCTCACCCAGAGACAACACACAGAGACTTGGCACAAAGACCTCACAGAGACCTCACATCTATTCTTCAGTATCCATTGACAAGCCTTTCTTAGTGAATATGAAACCACTTAGCAAACTGGCAGCATGATAAATATATTATCAGTTGTGCCCCTCTGAGATCCACCAGACACTCACTGTCAGCATTACTCTAAATGGGGACATGTTTGAGAAGTTTTGTTCTTTTGGAATGTCACTGCCTCTGAACAAAAGAATTATACATTCCAAATGTAGATTTTCAAATTTCTTTCTTAGGTGTTCATTAGCTTGAAAATCACATATTACATTATTTTATTTTTATTTATTTTAGAAGAATGAAGAAAATAATGTTTATTTCTTAGAAATGCATGTAGTACTCTATTTTTTTATTTTAAAAGATTTTTAGTGGAGTATAGTTGAGTTACAAATTTGTGTTAGTTTCAGGTGTACAGCAAAGGGAGCCAGTTATACATATACATATGTCCACTTTTTTTAAAGATTCTTTTCCCATAGAGGCCATTACAGAGTATTGAGTAGAGCTCCCCATGCTATACAGTAGGTTATTATTATCTATTTTGTATATAGTCGTGTGTATATGTCAATCCCAATCTCCCAATTTATCCTTCCCCCCTTATCTCCTGGTAACCATAAGTTTTCATTTGTACCCTTTTTTAGGAGAATCAAAAATTTTAAGCACAACTAAAACACTGTCAGTCTCCAGTGAGAGAAAATATTTGTCCAGTTTTAGTTATCATCCAGTCAAATGGTATCTGGCACATTTTTTACTTTATTGAGGACAGAACTTAAACTTGAGATGGCTTACTTGTTTCCTTTGGGAACATAAGAAAAACCTGCAACAAAGGTACTCTAGGAATGAAATAAACCAAGAAAGAAGCATCCGGACTCACATTCACTTCCCAGAGGGCTGTATAACTAGCACATTATTTTGCACATAATAGCTTGCATCAGGTTTGTGGGGTTTGCTTTACTTTTTAACAGGCCAATAATCATGTGAGGATTTTTCACAAGTCAAATTTCTGGTTTTAAATTTTACATTCTGGCAAAATTATGCTTCTGAATATTATTTTATTTCTTAAAATGTGGTAATGCCCTAAAATGATATTACACAATCATAACGTTCAGCTAACATACTTAAAAAGATGGGCTATTAAGGATTCATTCTTAAATAATTCTATGAAATGCACATTTTCTAAGACATGCAGTTAGGATCCACTTTATATTCATTATAGGGTTAACACATTGCTTAAAAAATTTTTGAAAGATTATAAAATATATGACTTAGCCTATGCTTGACATTCTACATGTTACCTCATAAAATTACTGAGGGAAGGATATCTTAATATCTGAATTGAAGGTAGTGTACATTTAATCTACATTTGGCTTATAACAATGAATAATGAAAGGCTTTCATTTATTATATATCTCACACTTTCCAAAGGGTACACTTCTAAAAGACTACTGATTTCTCACTGCTAATAAGCAACCTATTGTCCTTGCCTTGGTAAAATCTATCTTAATGACAGCTGGTTGTCTCCCAGATTATCCATTGGTATTACAGCGTCACGGTCTTTTAAGAGGAACAGGGCTGACACAAGGACTCTTTGGGCTTATTTCTACAAGAAATTTAGTTTTTCTATTCTCCTAATTAAAAAATGTATAATTATTAATTTTTCCCTTTACTCCTTTATGTCATTGAATCAGAAAACAATGGACCATGGTCATGTATGTCATCTAATACTCTATCAGATCACTTTTTTTTTAAATAGTGCAGCTTGGGCTTCCCTGGTAGCGCAGTGGTTGAGAGTCCGCCTGCCGATGCAGGGGACACGGGTTCGTGCCCCGATCCAGGAAGATCCCACATGCCGCAGAGCAGCTGGGCCCGTGAGCCATGGCCGCTGAGCCTGCGCTCTGCAATGGGAGAGGCCAGAGCAGTGAGAGGCCCGCGTACCGCAAAAAAATAAAAAATAAAAAAATAAAAATAAAAATAAATAAATAATGCAGCTTACTCAGGTAAGTTTACTGATCAGAACAAAATGGAATCAATTAGGAAAAAGTTCATACAGGAAAATATCCTTTTCAAAGTTGACTATTTTAACACAGTTAAATAAGCGATTATTTTTTAATCCTTTGAGTTAAAATTGTTCCGGGTGGCCAAGAAAGTCTGGAAACATGACAAATGTCCATAAAAGCACTTTATTACTATAATACGTTGAATGTGTTGCTCCTCATTATTAATTCACAGTTCATTAAGCTGGGCAAAATTACAATGAACAATGTGCATTAAAGCAAAATTCCCATCAACCATTTTCCATCTGTCATACATTCTGTCAGATGATTTGTGTGTCTAATTTTCATGGAAAAACTTGTACCTTTACTCCAGAATAAGAAATCAAGGGGGATCAATCTATTAAAAAGATATTAATATTCCCAGACTCTGTGGCCTTCCGTATTTTCTTTTTAAGATGATTCACCTAGTGCAAATCTTATAAATATTTTTAACATTTAATATGCCCAGACAAAATGGATACAAAAATTAGATAAGAGAGAAAACAACAAAAACAGATCCCCTTTGTTTTCAAAACATTTGATGTTTACATCGAAATATTTTGTTGAAAATGAAGTGATTTTTAATCTATAGTTAAAAGACACTATAATGATATTTAGAACATATTACAGATCTGGATTTTTACAAATAGATTTTTATTTAAAACAGGTCTCACACTGATATCAAGAAACCAGGCACTCTAGAACAAAATGTGGAGAGATGGCAATTATGCGATGACTTCTTAATACTCCAAGGGAAAAGATTTTTTCCAAAGTAGTCCATCTACAATATTAACCCTTAAGATCTACTCCCCTTGATAGGTGTCAATATTATTTCCTCTTTTATACACATTTACTTTATAATTAACTCCTACAGGAGGACATTTCTGGAAATGTTCCCAGATATCTACAGCCACACTTTCTGTCATGATCACACCATGGAAAAAGTAGGGAACCTCCAGATCCTGATGATCCAGGGGTTTCATAATTACCCCTTTGAGGTCAGTCAGAATCATTATCATTCCCAGAACAGGGTCGGTCTTTACATTTGTGCCCCTAGACATGCAGATTGTAACACTACCCACCCAAAGGCAAGTTGTCTTCCTTACTCAGGTTTGCAGGGGCACCACTCACTGTGGTAGCTAGAAGAGTCCATTGCCCCCAGCCCGGACCTGCATTCTCTACTCTCCACAGACACATTGTACTACAGATATACCAGTGGTGCTGATGAAACTTCCAGAAAGCTATAAAATAATGCATGCCAGGCACGGTAGATGAGGATTTAGAAAATGCTAACATCTTCTCTAGGAAATAAAGGTGACATACCTATGTGGCTTTAAGCATTTTTGTGCATTAGCTGGCCCCCTGGATCTGGGAAAAAGCATCTGATTTTAAAGTTTCTCAGCCTCATTCTCTGCAATGAAATCTGAAGCTCTTCCTTCCTTCTCTGAGTCCAGAAGCTGGAATTGATACAGTCTGCTCTCTGTGATTTGTCTCTACCATTTGTTTCCAGTGACCACTTCAACTCAGATATCTCTCAATTCAGGGATCACTCCTAAACTTCAGGACGAAGGTCACTGCCCTTTTTATTCCCACCACAATTTTATGCTAGTAACCATTTACAGTGTCAATAAATTTATTTTGTAGAATGTGTCCCCTGTACTCCACCTGCTAAATCTGTTTTGTGGGCAAATCATTTGTTACTTAGCTAAACAAATTTTATAAAATCATATTTCATAAAATTGTATTTTATAAAATGTTACTTTCTTATTTTATAAAATTGGTAAATCCAGGGATTTAGGCTTAATTCTTATTTTTAAAAATGTTGGTACTCATTTTGCCAATTTTTCTCTTTTTACATATATCAGAAAATATGTTAAGAACTCAACTGTGAAGATAACACTATTTTTATTTTTTCTCACTTTTTATACTTAACTTTTATAACAAACCTTTATTATTGCACAGGAAACAGGAAAGTTTGTTCCTTGGAAAACATCAGTCCTAAGAACGTACTAAGTTAAAGCTTAGCATGTTAGATCTGCGAGTAGCCTTGTCTTTTTTTTTTTTTTTTTTTTTTTTTTGGTACGCAGGCCTCTCACTGTTGTGGCCTCTGCTGTTGCAGAGCACAGGCTCTGGACACGCCGGCTCAGCGGTCATGGCTCACGGGCCCAGCCGCTCTGCGGCATGTGGGATCTTCCCGGACCGGGGCACAAACCCGTGTCCCCTGCATCGGCAGGTGGACTCTCAACCACTGCGCCACCAGGGAAGCCCAACCTTGTCTTTTTTTTAATGATGCTTTTTTCTGAATTGGTAAAAAAAAAAAAAAAAAAAAAGCCTTAAGGCTTAGGAACAGAAGCAATTTGAGAATTAAAATCCAAATCATTCCAATGAAGTTTGTCAGAACAGTTTGTGTGTGGAGAGGACAGCTTCTAGGCACTTCAGAGAAACCAGCAGGACAGAATTGAGAATAGCCAGCACCTTACAGGGCTTCCCACAGAAATGCTTTAATGCAAAGAGGTGACTAGATTTCACAGGGAGACCAGGGAGAGGATGCAGAGAGAATTAAATCACATTCAAGCACCTGTTTACCTGGGAGGTAAGTTCCTTCATATTGTGGTCAGATGCTGTTTAGGGGGACACTGGTGCAGGGGAGGTGTTGGGAGGATGAACACTTTTCTGAGTGATTTGCAAGTGTGAAAATTCATCCAACAGAGATGCTAGAAAAATTTGCTCCTAGTAGCGAGCATCCAACATGATATTTTGGGACAAAAATGTGTATTTGGAAGAATTTTTCACAAAAGAGCAGTGATGGGAGGAAAAGATTCATATGGGCCTGGCTAGTAATATTCTTCCTTCACAATTTTCTTGTGGGTTCCTGAGGCCTGTTGTGACTGCTTGGAGACCTAGTCCCCAAGCAATGGCCCTCTTTGTCATACTCAGGGTAACCCAGGAAGTTGCTTGTCTGAAGCAGAAAAGGTTCTCCCTTCCACTCATGCCCTCTTGCTGATCAGATGAACACATGGCATCATCTACAGCTGAGAGGTGTTTGTTAACTACCTTTGTTTCATAGGACACAACTCATATATACTCTACAGTAATGTTTATCACTGTCATTTATAATCTCAAGGTAAGAAGTAATCAGTGTTAAAATCATTCTACTGGAATAACAAAGCACATGACTTTTTCTTCCCTAATAGTGATTGTATTTGTTTGCTAGGGCTGCCATAACAAAATACCATACTGGCTACTAGGTGGCTTAAACAACAAAAATATATTTTCTCACAGCTCTAGAGGCTAGAAGTCCAAGATCAAAGTATCAAGTTTAGTTTCTTTGAGGTCTCTCTCCTTTGATGGCTACCTTCTCGCTGTGTCCTCACATGGTTGCCCCTCAGTCTGTGCATGTCTGTGTTCTAGTACTCCCCCCTTATAAAGATACAAGTCATATTGGATTAGAGTCCATCCATATGATCATTTTACCTTAATTTTCTCTTCCAAAGCAGTATTTCCAAGTAGAAGTTAAGCTTACTGTACAAGCAATCAGGTATTGAATAAGAGGCATTGCTATGGAGACAAAAAAACAATGGTTAATAATGGAGGCAAATTTCATACCAGTTTTTGAGTTCTGAGGGTAGACAGTTGAGAAGATCTCTAAATGTCAGGGTTAAAGCATCTTTTGTAGTTTGAATGTCCATCAGATGTTCAGGTAAACTTTCTGAGTGGTCCATAAAGCAACAGGAACGAAGAAGACTGTCTAAACATGAGCTGCTGTGGAGATTTCTCTGAAGTTTATATTAAGATATCTACCTTCAGTATGCAGGACTTCAGAAAAAAAAGGCAGTTTTAGTTTCAATGATTCCAAGTTAAAAGGGTGGGAGAAAATTTGGAAACACTAGTTTGGAGAGTTGTAGTCAGGTAGTGGAGGAAACTAGAAAAATTCAGGGCACAGTCCAGTTTTCAGGTAATTAACAAAACTTCAAGGAAAATTAATAGCACTAGAATCTAATATCCACAATATGTATTTTGGTTTCTATCAAAAGATAATTTTTCTCTCTAAAATCACCCTCATTTCTATCAAAGATAGCCAAATTAAGACAAATTTGTTTGCAAAATAAGTCTAGATTCAATAAACTTGGTCTTATTTATATAAGTATAGCAAGGATTGTGACTGACCATATAGGCTTATTTTTTATTTTTATTTTTTGCTTTTATTAAGAGAATTTATTGCCTCTCTCTCCTCCCAATAGCTCAAACATGAAGAAGCAACATCAGAGGAAGACAGACAGAAAGTGGCTCTTTGAGTTTGTCCTTCTTGGCATTGGTGAAGGAAGAGGCAGCTTTCTCAAAGTTTTTATCTGCTTAATAGGATGTAGTGGAGAAAGGGAACAAGGAAAGTCAGAGGATAAGTGAACAGGCTCTGCACCTACCAAGGATGTGTTATCCTCCTAATCGTCCCAGTAGGAATATTCCATTCATGTTCTTTGATCTGATCCTTGCATTGGAAGACACTTCTTTTGTTAATCTCTTTTTTAATTTAATTTTTATTTTATATTGAAGTATAGTTGATTTACAATGTTGAATTAGTTTCAGGTGTACAGCAAAATGATTCACTTATACATATATCCAGTCTTTTTCAGATTCTTTTGCCATATAGGTTATTACAGAATAGTGAGTAGAGTTCCCTTTGCTATACAGTAGGGTCTTGTTGATTATCTATTTTATATATAGTAGTGTGTATATGTGAATCCAAACTCCTAATTTATCCCTCCCCATACCTTTTCCCTTTAGTAACCAGAAGTTTGTTTTTTAAGTCTGTGAGTCTGTTTCTCTTTTGTAATTAAGTGCATTTGTATCATTTTTTCAGATTCCACAGATAAGTGATATCATATGATATTTGTCTTTCTCTGAATTACTTCACTTAGTATGATAATCTCTACGTCAATTCATGTTACTGCAAATGGCATTATTTCATTCATTTTTATGGCTGAGTAATATTCCATTGTATATATGTACCACATCTTCTTTATCCATTCATCTGTCAATGGACATTTAAATTGCTTTCATATCCTGGTTATTGTGAATAGTGCTGCACTGAACACTGGGGTGCATGTCTCTTTTGGAAGTATAATTTTCTCCAGATACATGCCTAAGAGTACGATTGCTGGATCATATGGTACTTCTATTTTTAGTTTTTTAAGGAATCCCATAATATTCTCCATAGTGGTTGAACCAATTTACATTCCCACCAACAGTTCAGGAGGACTCCTTTTCTCCACACCCTCTCCAACATTTTTGTAGTGTACAGTTTGTAGACTTTTTGATGACGGTTACTCTGACTGGTGTGAGGTGATACCTCATTGTAGTTTTGATTTGCATTTCTCTAATAATTAGCGATGTTGAGCAGATTTTCATGTGCTTTTTGCCCATCAGTATGTCTTCTTTGGAGAAATGTCTATTTAGATCTTCTGTCCATTTTTTGATTGGGTGGTTTGCTTTTTTGATATTGAGCTGCATGAGCTATTTGTATACTTTGGAGATTATTCCATTGTCAGTCTCATCATTTGCAAATATTTTCTCCCATTCTGTAGGTTGTCTTTTTGTTTTGTTTATGGTTTCCTTTGCTGTGCAAAAGCTTTTAAGTTTGATTAGGTCCCATTTGTTTATTTTAGTTTTTGTTTTCTTTCCTCTAGGAGGTGGATCCAAAAAGGTATTGCTGCTGTGAAAGAGTGTTCTGCCTGGATTTTCCTCTAAGAGTTTTATAATATCCAGTCTTACATTTAGGTCTTTAATGCATTTTGAGTTTATTTTTGTCTGTGATGTTAGAAAATTGTTCTAATTTCATTTTTTTACATGTAGCTGTCCAGTTTTCCCAGCACCACTTATGGAAGAGACTGTCTTTTCTCCATTGTATATTCCTGCCTCCTTTGTCATAGATTAATTGACCATAGTTGTGTGGGTTTATTTCTGGGCTTTCTATTGTGTTCCATTGATCTATATTTCTGTTTTTGTGCAAGTACCATACTGATCACTGTAGCTTTGTAATATAGTCTGAAGACAGTGAGCCTGATTCCTCCAGCTCCATTTTGCTTTCATAGTATGCTTTGGCTATTTGGGGGTTTGTGTTTCTATACACATTTTAAAATTTTCTGTTCTAGTTCCGTGAAAAATGCCATTGGTGGGGGCTTTCCTGGTGGTCTGGTGGTTGGGACTTCACCTTCCAATGAGGAAGATGCAGGTTCGATCCCTGGTCAGGGAGTTGGGATCCCACATGCCATGCAACCAAAAAAACACACAAAAAAACCAAAAACCAAAACATAAAACAGAAGCAATATTGTAACAAATTCAATAAAGACTTTAAAAATGGTCCACATGAAAAAAATCTAAAAAAAAAATTCCACTGGTAATTTAATAGGGATTGCATTGAATCTGTAGATTGCCTTAAGTAGTATAGTCATTTTGACAGTATTGATTCTTCCAATCCAAGCACATGGTATATCTCTCCATCTGTTTGTGTCACTTTCGATTTCTTTCATCAGCATCTTAGAGTTTTCAGAGTACAGGTCTTTTGTCTCCTTAGGTAGATTTATTTATAGGTATTTATTCTTTTTGATGTGATGGTAAATGGGATTCCTTCCATAATTTCTCTTTCTGATCTTTTGTTTTTAGTGTATAGGAATGAAAGAGATTTCTGTGTATTAATTTTGTATTCTGTGACTTTACTGAATTCATTGATGTGGTGTATCACACTGATTGATATGTGGAGATTGAAAAACCCTTGCATCCTTGGGATAAATCCCACTTGATCATGGTGTCTGAGCCTTTTGATGCGTTGTTGGATTCACTTTGCTAGTATTTTGTAAATGATTTTTGAGTCTATGTTCATCAGTGATATTGACTTATTTTTTCTTTTTTTGTAGTACCTTTGTTTGGTTTTGGTATCAGGGTGATTATGGCCTCATAGGATGAGTTTGGGAATGTTTCTTCTTCTGAAATTTTATGGAATAGTTTCAGAAGAACAGGTGTTTAGTGTTCTCTAAATGCTTGATAGAATTCACCTGTGAAGCTATCTGATCTTGGACTTTTGTTTGTTGGGAGCTTCTTTTTTTAAAATAAATTTTAATAAAATTTAAAAATAAATTTATTTATTTATTTTATTTTTGCCTGTATTGGGTGTTTGTTGTTGTATGTAGGCTTTCTTTTTTTAGTTGTGGCAAGCAAGGGCTACTCTTCATTGTGGTGCATGGGCTACTCATTGCGGTGGCTTCTCTTGTTGCAGAGCATGGGATCTAGGCACGTGAGCTTCAGTAGTTGTGTCATGCAGGCTCAGCAGCTGTGGTTCGTGGGCTCTAGAGAGCAGGCTTAGTAGTTGTGACCCACGGGCTTAGTTGCTCTGTGACATGTGGGATCTTCCTGGACCAGGGTTCGAACCCGTGTCCCCTGCCTTGGCAGGTGGTTTCTTAACAACTGCGCCACCAGGGATGCCCTGTTGGAGTTTCTTCATCACAGTTTCAATTTCAGGACTTGTGATTTGTCTGTTCATATTTTCTATTTCTTCCTGGTTCAGTCTTCGAAGGTTGTACCTTTCTAAGAATTTGTCCATTTCTTCTAGGTTGTGCATTTTACAGGCATATAGTTTCTGGTAGTAGTCTCTTATGAGCTTTTGTATTTCTGTGGTGTCCATTGTAACTTCTTTTGTATTTCTAATTTTATCGCTTTGAGCTCTCCCCATTTTTTTCTTGATGATGCTGGCTAATGGTTTATCAATTTTGTTTAACTTTTCAAAGAACCAGCTTCTAGTTTCATTGATCGTTCCTACTGTTTTCTTTGTCTCTCATTTATTTCTGCTCTGATCTATATGATTTCTTTCCTTCTACTTAATTTGGGTTTTGTTTGTTCTCCTTTCTCTAGTTGCTTTACGTATAACGTTAGGCTGTTTATTTGAGATTTTTCTTGTTTCCTGAGGTAAGATTTTATCACTATAAACTTCCCTCTTAGAAATGCTTCTGCTGCATCCCATAGGTTTTGGATCTTCGTGTTTTTGTTTTCATTCGTAGGTATTTTTTAATTTTTGCTTTGATTTATTCAGTGATACATTGCTTGCTTATAGCATATTTTTTAGCCTCCATGTATTTGTGTTTTTTACAGTTTTTTTCTTGTAGTTGATTTCTAATCTCATAGCATTGTGTTTGGAATAGGTGCTTCATATGATTTCAATTTTCTTAAATTTACCAAGGCTCACTTTGTGGCGCAGCGTGTGATCTATCCTGGAGAATGTTTCGTGTGCACTTGAGGAGAATGTGTATTCTGTTGCTTTCAGATGGAATGCTCTCTAAATATCAATTAAGTCCTTCTGGTCTAATGTATCATTCAAGGCCTGTGTTTTCATATTGATTTTGTCTAGATGATCTGTGCATTGATGAAAGTGGGGTGTTAACATCCCCCAATACTATTGTGTTACTGTCAATTTCTCCTTTTATGGCTATTAGCATTTGCCTTATATATTGAGGCGTTCCTATGTTGGGTGAATATATATTTACAATTGTTGTATCTTCTTCTTGGATTGATTCCTTGATCATTATGCAGTGTCCTTCTTGGTCCTTGTTACAGTCTTTATTTTAGAGTCTATTTTGTCTGATATGACTATTGCTACTCTGACTTTCCTTTGATTTCCATTTGTATGGAATACCTTTCTTTTACCCTCTCACTTTCAGTCTGTGTGGGTGTCTAGATCTAAAGTGAGTTTCTAGTAGGCAGCATATATATGGTTCTTGCTTTTGTATCTGTTCAGCCAGTCTATGTCTTTTGGTTGGAGCATTTAGTCTCTTTACTTTTAATGTAATTATCAATATGTATGATCTTATTGTCATTTTGTTCATTGTTTTGGGTTTGTTTTTGTAGCTCTTTTTTCTTCCCTTCCTCTTTTGTTCTCTTCCCTTGTGGTTTGATGTCCATCTTTAGTGTTGCATTTGGGTTGCTTTTTCTTTGTTTATCTATTGTGGATTTCTGGTTTGCATTTCCCATGAGGTTTTGATATAGCAGAGTGTATATATATCTATATATATGTATATATATATATATATATATATATATATATACATATATATAGATATATAGATATATATGAAAAGTTGCTTTAAGTTCCTGGTCTCTTAATTTCAAATGCATTTCCAATATCCTGCATTTGTACTCTCCTCTTCTCATGATTGCTTGTTTTGATATCATATTTGTGAGTGGATGATTTCCTACCTTTACTGTATGTTTGCCTTTAATGGTGAGCTTTCCCATTCATAATTTTCTTTTTTTCAGGTTGTGGCATTTTCTTTTTCATCTAGAGAAGTTCCTTTAGCATTTGTTGTAAAGCTGGTTTGATGGTGCTGAATTCTCTTAGCTTTTGTTTGTCTATAAAGCTTTTGATTTCTCTGTCAGGTCTGAATAAGAGCCTTGCTGGGTAGAGTATTTTTGGTCGTAGGTTTTTGCCTTTCATCACTGTAAATATATTGGGCCACTCCCTTCTGGCCTGCAGAGTTTCTGCTGAAAAAATCAGCTGATAAGCTTACTGGGGTTTCCTTGTATGTTATTTGTTGTTTTTCTCTTGTTGCTTTTAATGTTTTCTTTGTCTTTAATTTTTGTCAATTTCATTCATGTGTGTTGGCATGTTCCTCCTTGGGTTTGTCCTGTATTTGACTCTCTGTGCTTCCTGGACTTGAGTGACTGTTCCTTTTCCATGTTAGGGAAGTTTTTGGCTATTATCTCTTCAAATATTTTTTCAGCCCCTCTGTCTCTCTCTTCTCCTTCTGGGACCCCTATAATGTGAATGTTGGCACATTTAATGTTGTCCCAGAGGTCTCTTAGACTGTCCTCATTTGTTTTCATGTTTTTTCTTTATTCGGTTCCAAAGCAGTGATTTTCACCAATCTGTCTACCAGCTCACTTATTTATTCTTCTGCCTCATTTATTCTGCTATTGATTATTTGTAGAGTATTTTTCATTTCAGTTATTGTTTATCTCTGTTTTTTAAAACTTCTAGCTCTTTGTTAAAAATTTCATCTATGTTCTTGGTCTGTGCCTCCATTCTTTTTCCAGTTACTTGTATCATCTTTACTATCATTACTCTGAATTCTTTTTCAGGAAGATTGCCTATCATCTCCACTTCACTTAGGTGTTCTTCCAGAGTTTGATGATGTTCCTTCTTCTGGAACACATTTCTCTGCCTTCTGTGTTTGTAGCCTCCTTTCCTCAGGCTGCAGGATCTTGGCTCCTCTCACTTCTGGTGCCTGCCCCCTGATGGGTGAGGTTGGTCCAGGAGCTTGTGCTGTCTTCCTGATGGTAGGGACTGGTGCCTGCCCACTGGTGAGTGGAGCTGAGTTTTCTCCCTCTGGTGGGCAGGGCGATGTCAAGTGGTGTTTAGAGGCGGCTGTGCGATCAGAATAAATTTAGGCAGCCTGTCTGCTCATGGGAGGGTCTGTGTTCCTACCCTGTTGGTTGTTTGCCCTGAGGCATCCCAGAACTGGAGACTGCAGGCTATTGGGTGGGGCCAGGTCTCAGTGCCCAAATGGTGACCTCCAGGAAAGCTCACACCAAAAAATATTCCCTGGGTCCTCTGCCACCAGTGTTCTTGCGCCCACAGGGAGCCACAGCCAACTTCTTCCTCCCCAAGAGACCCTCCAAGACCCTCAGGTAGGTCTGGCCCAAGCTTTTATGGAGTTACTGCTTTGCCCTGAGTCCCAGTACACATGAAACCTTGTGTCACCCACCAAAAGTGGAGTCTCTTTCCCCCAATCCTGTGGAGCTCCTGCCCTCAAGTCCCACTGGCCTTCAAGATCAAATGCTCTGGGATCTCCTCCTCTCATTGCCATGTCCCCAGGCTGAGGAGACTCACGTGGGTCTCAGAGCTCTCACTCCTCTGGGAGAACCTCTGTGATATGATGATTATTTTCCACTTTCTGGGTCACCCACCCAGCAGGTATGCGATTTGATTATATCACAAAAGCACCCCTCCTACCATCTAGTTGTAGCTTCTTCTTTGTCTTTGGATGTAGAATGTCTTTTTTGTATGTTCAAGTCTTTTTTGTTGATGGTTGTTCAGCAGTTCGTTGTGATTTGGGTGGTTTCATGAGAGGAGGTGAGCTCACGTCCTTCTACTCTGCCATCTTTGTCTCTACCCTCTCTCCTGAATGTCACTGTGAGGAGTTCTGACTTCTTAAAGTTCAATTTTGATTGAAATTCATGAAGGACTTCAGGCTTTACCTCTGGGCAACCACTATCTCTGCAGAATATCTCCAGGGTTAGAGGGAAATCTCCCATATAGGCTCTTTTAAATCTGCTTTGCTGAAACTTTTTATAAGGAATCTCCAGATTAAACTTTTAATAGTCCCTTGAGGCTAAGAAGCCAAGCCAATCATTTGACAACTATAGATTTGGGTGAATTCTTCTCCTCAATGTCCCCCACATATTCTGAGGTTCTTGCATTTGCCAGGAAGTGACCTTCCTTACTCAGCTAGTAAGGCTGCTGGGAACTCTAAGCAAGGTACCACACTATTTTCCCAAGGGGCTTTATTGGCTCCATGAAGTCAACCTTAGTTTCTTAAAGCTGTTTGGTCAAACCTAAGTTTATGTATATATCTCTCAAATATGACATTCTAGGCAAAACTTTAGTAATATAATCAATGTTTGCAATTATGTGCTATTATAAGGAGAACAGATTCTTATTGAAATTATGCAAATAACTATATTGCCAAGAAAATAAAAATGTTCACTGAAAGCTTCTGAATTCTGGAGGAATCGGGTAGGGAGAAAAAGACAAATGATTCAATTTTGCTTACAAGGGTATAATTTACCAAACTGCTCTAAGCTTAAGAGAGAAAAACAAATTTTCCTACATTTGGAGAAACAAAACTTAAAAAAAAAAAACCAGCCATGTTTCAAATGTAAAAATCATAGGGCTTCCCTGGTGGTGCAGTGGTTGAGAGTCTGCCTGTGATGCAGGGGACCCGGGTTCGTGCCCCGGTCTGGGAGGATCCCACATACCGTGGAGCGGCTGGGCCTGTGAACCATGGCCGCTGAGCCTGCGCGTCCGGAGCCTGTGCTCCACAACGGGAGAGACCACAACAGTGAGAGGCCCGCGTACCACGAAAAAAAAATCATAAAATGGGGCTTTCCTGGTGGCACGGTGTTTAAGAATCTGCCTGCCAGTGCAAGGGACATGGGTTCAAACCCTGGTCCAGGAAGATCCCACATGCCGCAGAGCAACTAAGCCCACGTGCCACAACTACTGAGCCTGTATTCTAGAGCCCATGAGCCACAACTACTGAAGCCCATGCACCTAGAGCCCATGCTCTACAACAAGAGAAGCCACTGCAATGAGAAGCCCACGCACCACAACGAAGGGTAGCTGCCATTCGCTGCAACTAGAGAAAGCCCACACACAGCAACAAAGACCCAATGCAGCCAAAAATAAATAAACTAAATAAATTTATTTTTAAAATCATAAAATATTATAACCATCTTCTTCAGTTTACTTAGTCCCATGTAATTAATTCTTGTTTTGTTTGATCTTTTGTTAGAAGTTTTATGAAACCGTCAATTTCTCCATTAGGGTTTTGTAAATCCTTACTCAGTTCAGTGTAATGATTTGAAATTCATCAGAAACTTGTGTTCTAGAATACTTGTTAGATCCTTTTCCATGAATTTCTCTGAACATGAAACACATTTTCAGGAAGCTTTTGTAAAAGCATCTGAGTAAAACCATTGTCTAAGTAATAAAAGACAAATATCCATTACTAAAAATTTGATTCATTCTAATGGAATTGACAAGAAAATTTATCTCTGTGACACAAAACATTTAAGATAATAACTAGAATTATGACTGATAACATTATACTAGGACATATCCAATTTTAGGAATTTCATATACTTTCCAGAACATTTATATTAATAACATTCACCCTTATGATATAACCTAGAGTTTATGATCATTTATTTAGCAATGCTTCCCATGTAAGTAACATACTAAATAAGCCTAATGAGTTTCATAGCTCTCTTTTCTAATAAGATAAAACAAATCTTTGAGGGTGTTCCAAGGGGCCTCTGGAAAACCTGAACATTATTTCCAGGTCAATAAGACTTCATTTAGAATTTGACTTGGGGGAAAATCTACTTTTTCAAAAATAAAAATGTTTTAAAACACTTTGTCAAATATGATCATATGTCACTGTGAATTAATATTTAGTTATCAATTTAATCAAAGTGACAAAGATTCACATGTAAATACAGACAGTTAAATAGTGTAAAAAGACTTAGCTCTTTTAATATTGAAAGCACTCAGTTTTTCTTCAAAATTATCAGACTCATCAAGACAAAATGTACAATATTTGTTTTGCTAGACAGATTACATTAAATGTAAAAAAAAAAGTCTTTGTTTATAATTTCTCATTAAGAGCAGACCAATAATTAAGAAAATTTTGCAAAAAGAGAGAAAAAACAAATTTTAATTTTCTACCAGCTTACTTGGGATATTAAAACTCAATCACTTTATTAAATTCATTCCAATCTTAGACCTGACTACACATAAAATTCCTTTCTAAAGATTCCTTTTTAACAAACCTCTTACAACTTTCTCTGCCCATTTTGATTTGTCCCTTGTTCTCTTTCCCATTTAGAAGTTACCAGCTTTAGGACAAAAATCACTTAACAAAGTTTTTACATGAACAAAAACGTCTCCATAGCTTACACTTTTTCTTACCCCAAAACATATTCTAATTTCCTTATAATTCCTAGTAGCTTTAACCACATATATTATTTACAATTCTTAATCCTTTGAAGCTTTAATTTTTTTGTAAAGATAAAGTTAAAAAATATTAACTGTGTAAGTATTATGTGGCTTGGCAAACTTATAAATACATTTCATAATTTCTAGAAACATACTCTACTTCATAGTACAAGCTTTTAATGAAGCACAAGACATGTTTACTAATAGAACCAAACATATTTAGTGTGTAATAAGAGGTCAAAAGTAGGTAAACTTAGACTCGTGCAGCAATTAATATTTCAGTATTTTGTCTTAGTTGGAAATGATCTAGACATTCAATTCATTTAATTTAACTTAGCAAAACTCTAAGGGTACAATTTGTCAAAGACATTTAGAAAACGATTTAAGTTGACATAGCAAAAACAATTATTGCTAAAAAAAGTTTACCTAAAAGAATTCTTATCTTATGTCTATTTAATTAATTTGTTCTTAACAATCACTCAGATTACTCACGACAATTTCATAAGATGTTAAAGTAGTGTTAGCCATCATCTTAAATTATTATTATTATTACTGTTTTCTGAGAAATATTGTAAAAGAGATAACATGAGCTTATTTGACTTTTAGTAAAACTACATAGCATAAAGCTATTATACTTAATGCTGATAACTCTTAAGATATGTCTGTATTAATTAATCCATTAAACCTGAACTAGATTTTACTTACCAAAAATTATCCAAGATCATGTGAATTTGAAAAATATTTGTATTCGTTTTTGTTATATTTTTGAGAATTTTTAGATTGCTTGTTGGAATAAATTAAGTTTACTCACTCAGATAGCTACAGTCTTTTATCAGTTATGGAGAAGACTTTTAAGACTTCTTGCCCTTTAAGTGTACTTGCCCTTGATAAACAATTTTAAGGAGACTGTGATTTAGAGTTTGAGCAAGAGAGGGTTTTTTTGGTGGTTTTTGTTTAAAAAAAAAACCTCTTTCCTTTTTTTTTCTTTAAATTTTAGTTTCAGGTTCTAACAATTGAGATAATCTGGGCTCAGTCTCAGGCAATGTGGCTGTGTTTACATTTCAGAGACATGGTAAGATTTATAACTTTAAGGGACAGAGAAAAAAATGTAAATTTTCTTCTGTGAGTTTTGGAGTGTATTTTTCTATTATCATAAGTCTCAGGGTAATTATTATTTTAAAAAATTTTCTTCTCAAGTACAGGACAATTTTGCTCCAATTATCCTCAACTTTTATAATATCTACAAGAATTTGAGAGGAATAGGTTTCAGGGTTGGTGAAGGTAAATGGGCCTTGACTTGTTCCTAAGTTGCATTTCTGGTTTTGTAGAGATTTGGAAGACAAAGATAATTGTTTCTATTAGCTCTTGAATATTGGCTTCTTCCAACTGATCTTTTCCTAATTATTTGTAGGAGGGCCTAAGGAATTGCTGAGGAGATGGGGCAATTTTTAAAATTTTTCTTAAAAAGGGGAATTCACGTTGGATCTTTATTTTAAGTCTAATTTCTGTTATTTCATCTTAATAACGATTCCCTAAGGCTAGCTGTTATACATTATTTTTCCTTTCAATTTGATCCTTCCATAAATACCAATATGACAGCTGTTTATGATGAGAGCTCTCAAAAAGGTAATCTTTTAAATACAGCAAATTTAAAGGATCCATCATCTGGCCATTGAGGAGTAAGACCTTTCATTAATTTCAAATAGTGACTCAAATCAGTAAGGCTTTTTATGGAACGACCCAGAGGTAACCTTTCAGGCTTAGAATAAATCCTTACCATGGATGAAATAAGCATACTTTCAGATGGAGAGGGCACGGATGGTATAGCCCCTATAATGTGAAAATTCATTTCCAAGGATAATCTAAGAAAGCAAAGGCCTTCATTGCACAGGCAGTAAGGGTGGTATAGTGCAAACTGTGTCCCTGGTCTCTCCTGGGAATTTGAGGCACCTCTGATCCCAAACCTACTAATCTGTGACATCAGGCATATGCTGCTGGAATGGGACTTTTCCAACACTTACAAGGTAATGAAGGTTGAAACAACAAAGGCCCCTTATGGACTGGGTGCCCTTAGGACAAACTCCTCTGACAGCTGGCACAACAAGACTAGAGTGTGTTGTTTATGACTTTGCGTCTCAGAACCCCAGTCAATTCAACTGGTTACCAGATGCACCCCAGTAAATACACCATCCAGATGGTGGAGACCAGAGAGAATATTCTCACTGGACAAAAAGCCAAACTCTCAGGACAGAGAAAAATACAGAAGGAAAAATCTCATCCAGTTTTTATATAGAGGACTGACAGCAAAGTTTGTCTTAATAGGCACTGGACTGGAGAGAACTGTTAACTCACCAGTCTGTGAGGCTGTCTCCAACAGCAAGCTTATAGGGCCTATGCCTGTACTCTGCCCTATGGTTCTTTCTTCTTATGAAACATGACTCAGGAGACAGAGACAAAGAAAAACTGTAACTATCTCTGGGAGGAAAGGATTAAGAAAAACTGAGACGAGATTACTCATTTCCAAAAACCAGATTTTCTATGTCACAAGGATCTTGCTCCATAAGTATTTTCTTCTGCTAATCTAAATTTAGAGATAGAGAAAAGGAGACTCTTAAGCACTTTCCCGCCCACCAGACCTTACAGGCCTGGGAAGTTGAGGAGATAAGAAATTTTACCTTCTGCTGGCCTTTGTCATGTGTCCTAGGATCTCTCAGCTGCAGCAGTCTTGTGGTGGGAAGCAGGGTTTAGCCAGCCTCCTGGTTGTCTTGTCAGCTGTTGAGGAGGAAGAAATGTCCCTGCCAACCTTCTTGAGTTAAAGAAGTAACAAGGTTTATACAGCCTTCTTGACCCTGCATTCCCTATCTCTGGTGCTAATGATGTCTTTCTACCTCCTGGTACAGGGAGGGCACCATTCACATGAGATATTAATTTCCTGCTTTCATGGAGACAGATAGGAAGGTCAGTGTGTCTCTCTTGCATCAGTTATTTCTTCAGTAACTTTAATTCAAAGTAATATTCCACTGAGGCATATTTTGGAGCATCCTGCCCTGGGCACCAACAAAGTCAAATGGTTTAGAGAGAAAGCAAGTCCCTTTGTCAGCAGTGACCTGTGCTCATGGTGATTGTTATTCCATCTCCACAATACCACTGGGCTGGGTGCTCAAGAAACAGAGCTGGGAAAACATGGCTCCTGTCTCTTATAATTTATAGTACCAATGTTTCAAAGAAAAACTTTTATTTAGTGCCTCCTTCGTGTTAGACAATAATGCTGGTATATTTTCAAGATATACAAATAATAGAAAGAGACATGTATGGTACTTGAATTGTAGTGAGACATTAAAAATTTCCCCCCCAAAAAAATCTTTTTCTTTATACTTATAAGAAAAAAAAATGTAGATTCATTTTGGACAAGATAAAGAAAATTTATGAAGTGATAAATCTAACCTGAGAAAGTAGAAAAGAACACAGTACATAGGCTCTGAGCATTCTACTCACAGAAAATATTGTCCTGTTCTTTTGCAATATGGACTTGTTCCCCTGTCCCTATGGCTGTCTCTTCCCCTCTCTGTTTCTGCCCCTCTTCTCTCTCTCCCTCACACATACAATTTTCCCCTACAGAAAAACCCATTGACTAAATGCTAATGGGCAGGCACTGTGCTCAAACTGAGGCTACAGTGGTGAGTTAAAAGCAGAGATCATTTTTCCATCCTCATCAAACGTATATTCCAAGATGGAGAAAGTGAATACTAACCAAAGAGTCACACAACCATAATATTGCAACCACAACTAACAACCATAACCACGGAGTTAAGCTAAGCAAGCCACTATTGTCAGCTGTCTCTCAACCCTCAGTAGAGTGTGTTCCACTTAAAGGCCTTGAGTAAGTCAATATTCTGTTGAGAAAATCCAGGAAATTTCTCAGTCTTCCACATCTGAAATTATGCAGGTTTTGGAATGTCAGGAACAAGAGTGAGGGGAAAGGTCATTCAGAACTGCAGCTAACCAGTTTCTCTCTTTCTGACTGCTGCAATAACCTCCTAGTCTATCCTGTGTTAACTCCTGTTCCTCTGGCCTGTTCACAGAACTGCCAAAGTGGTCCCTTAAAATTTAAGCCTGATTGTGCCACTCTATACTCAAAATCGTCCAGTGAATTCAATTTAATTACAATAAATCCAAAGTTCTCACCAAGGCCTCAAAGTCCTTTTTGATCTCTTCTCCCCTTCTCCCATGTCTCTCTTGGCCTCATTCCTACCACTCTCTCCCTTGTTTTCTGTAATCCAGCCAAACTTGCTTCTTCTCCAGCTTTTACTACAACACTACTTAGTAGACAAACAATTTATTTTAAATTAGGCAAAAACTTTAATAAGACACTTAACCAAAGAAGATACATGAATGGTAAATAAGCAACATTTTAAAATGTTCAGCATTATTAGTCATCAAAGAAAAATTAAAACCACAATGAAAATAACTTCACATCTACTAGAATGACTAAAATTAAAAAGATTGATAGCATCAAATGTTAGTAAGGATGGAGAACAACCAGAAGTCTCATACATTCCTGAAGAAAATGTGAAATGATGTACTACTTTGGAAAACAGTTTGGCATTAATACAACCCCCTAATTTCACCCCCTAGGAATTTAAATGAGAAAAATATGTCCACACAAAATGTGTACATGAACGTTCATAGAAACAACTTTATTCATGATTGTGAAACTGAGTAGAATCCTGTGGGGCTTTCCCAGTGACAGACTCAAAGTGTTCCCTGCTTCTTGTTTGTAGAACAAAGCTTTAGTCTCCTAGGCCTCCCTTGATTTCCAAAGAGCAGTTAATGATTATAGAACTGACCAAATTCAGAAACAAAGGAAAAGCAGTCAAGCAAGAAAAGTAACAATAGATTGAAAAACAGTGTTGTCTCTATCCCTTTCTCCTCAAGGGATATAGATAACAGTCTGACACATATCCTTGATGTGGTGCTCCAAGGACAATGGTGCTTCAAGGACAAAGGACAACCCTCTCTGAAAACGTGTCAGCGTTACACCCCTTATCAGACCCTTAATTGCCCTCCCCACCATGTTGTGATGGTTATGAAATTCCTGAGCCCAGCTGGGCGATGAGACCTGTCCCAAATAAGAAAAGGCATCTTCCCTGTCCCACTGCCACTCTATAGAAGGAAAGTATATGTGCCTCGACCAATCAGTAAATGAAATTTTCACCATGAACCATTCCTTTGATTTCTGGCTATAAAAACTGATCAATAGCACATGTTTGGGGTCGACTCCCCCAGACTACTAGGAAGTCAGCCTGCTGTTCTGGCAGAAACACTTTCGTCTAATAAATTCTATGTTCCCTACATTCTGCCTTGTGTCCGGAAATTCTTTTCCAACCCACGTTTGGACCACGACACATGAGTGTTTTTTGTAGACACTAAGGCTCTCCACCTGATGGAGGATTTGACTACGTGCTGATCACAAGCATGTAGGTCCCAGACTGGTTGGAACAAGAGGCTGATGATTAAGTTTCCCAAGACATCACCCTGTCACCTCTCCACCAACTAATCAAAAGAATGTCCATGAACTGATAATTCACCCTGAGACCCTCACTCCTAATGTTGTCTTTAGAAACACTTGCCCAAAAGTCTTCAGGGAGTTTGGGTCTTTTGAGCATTAGCTGCTTGTTATCCTTGCTTCGCATCCTGCAAATAAACACTGTACTTTCCTTCACCACAACTGGTATCAGTAGATTGGCTTTGCTCTGCATTGGGTGAGTGAATCTGTGTTTGGTTTGGCAATAATTTGGGCAACCATGAAGGGGCCACCATCCCCAGTGGGCATCTCAACCATAGCACACTGGCCGCTGACCAGTGGCAGCTCATGGATACAACTCAGCAGCTGCTTGAGCACTTTTGTCTCAGAGATGGCCCTGAACACTTGCCACTGAGCAGGCATCATTGGCCCATGGCACTTTTGATTTCTGTGGTAAAGGGAAAGAGACACATGCTTTGCTGGTTGAGATTTCTCTAGTAAGTAGTGGAACTTGTGTGTGATAATACCAGGGTATTCATTCTCTTAGCCATCTGGGTCTGTCAGTGGCTAAACATTTGTTGGGATTTTCCCTTTTGGGCTGAGGAGTTTGAAACCCTGAGAGACAACATTTGTTTGTTTGTTTGAGATTTTAAGATTACCAGCCATAAACAACTGAGAATGGGTAATCAGAGCTCTGTTTCATCTTATATTCCCTACGGTGTATTTTGCAGAATTGGGAAATTCTTAGCTCTTAGTTTCATGGGCTCATGCCCATGAAAAGGAGAAGGTGATATCTTTCTAAAAATCATGTGGTCACAGTATTCTTTAGGCTCTGGAGAATAATGCCCCAGATGGGGCACTTTTTGACATTCTAAATCTTGTTTTTGCATATGAAAAAGCTGGCTTGTTAAAAGTATCTCTTCACTCTTCTGACCAGAAGGAAACAAATCTTACTAGGAGGAACTTACATTTTTCTCCCTGTGCCTCTGAAATGTAAATGTTCTTCCCTGGGCTCTAATGTACTCTCACTCACTCTTGTCTATACCACTGCCAATTCCTGAGACTGAGGGGGGAAAGGGAGAAGAGTCCTTTTTAAACTCAGGCAGGAAAACTGTGAGATCTCTGTTTGTCTGGAATGTATGTATGTCCATGTGTACATTATAAATATATCTCTTTTCCTTTGGATGGTATTATCAAAGTTAGTTTGTAAAT
The DNA here is from genome assembly GCF_964341445.2 of Mesoplodon mirus. Classification (NCBI taxonomy): domain Eukaryota; kingdom Metazoa; phylum Chordata; class Mammalia; order Artiodactyla; family Ziphiidae; genus Mesoplodon; species Mesoplodon mirus. The sequence continues at coordinate 153,784 of NW_028295101.1, read as the reverse complement.
GAGCTCTATTTAATTGACTTAAAGGAAATTAAGCACTTACAGAAATTCTCAGAAATATAAAAGAAACTAACTTGAATGAATTTCAGATTCATGTGATCTGAAAAATATTCAATATTCAATTTGGGATAATGGCTGACTTGGTCTAATGTCTCATAAAGTTTTCTTGGGTAATCTAAACATAATTTTTGAGAACAAGTGAATAAAATAGAAGTAAATGAGACAAGAGTTTTTAGGTGAACTCTGGGAATAATTATGTTTTAGGAATGTCTACTTAAAAATAGCTTTTCTGGAAGTTTTAGTAACTTGAAATTTTAGAGTTTAACTAAATTAAGCTAAATGATGAGAATTCATTGAATATCGAGGTCTTTTCCAAATAAAATGATATACTGAACTATTAATTACTAAACATTGGCTTCCTTTTACAGAGAAAGTAAAGATATTTAAGACTATTAATAAATATGTTTGGTGTCACACTGAGACATTTTCCATAAGAAAGTACATATTTTTAGAAATAATAAATAGCATTTATTTATAAAATTGCCAATCTACAGAATGCTAATGTAAAGAACAGCTCATAATTGCTTACTTCTTAATTTTCACTAGGAATTTAGGTTTTTAAGACTTGAGAATTCTAATTAAATATGTAATTAAAGCCACTAGAAATAATGAGAACATTTTCGTATACAGGGTAATAGGGTGTGTGTTTTCATTAAAAGAAGGTATGAAGAATAGGAATTTATTTTGTTAAAGAAAAAGGAAGTAATTTTGTCTTAAAGCTGGTTATTTCTAAAGAGGAAATAAAATAAAGGGCAAGTTAATATGAATATAGAAAGTTGTAGATTTCTGGGGAAAAAGTAATCTTTAGAAAGAAATTCTACGTGTTGTCAGGACTCACTAAGATTAGAATGAATTTAATTGAGTAAATGAATTTTAAGATTAAAAGTAAACTGGTACAAAAACTTAAATTTTTTTTCTCTCTCTGTTAAGAGAAAAAAGTTTTCTTGGCATATTGATTTGCTTTTGATTACAGATTGTAAATTTTCTTTACCTTTTAAATAATCTGTTAAAACTTTCTCTATTTGCTTTTAAAATCTTTCATTGTAACTTTGGTTAAATGGATACACATTGTTTCACAGTGATCTGTAATCCTATTTGACCAAGTGTCTTGAAACTTTTTAATATTTTGGATAAACTTCTCAAGGATAGAATCCTAATGAAAGATATTTTGACCTCTTGATAGTTTTGGGATGTTTCAGAGGACCCCTAAGTCATCTCAAAGAGAGATATTAAACTAATTAGGATTATTTGGTATGTTATGGGAGGCACTGTCAATTGATTAGAGATAAATGTATCTCCAACATTTTAGGTTATACATTTAGATTATACTAAATATCATTAATATAGATATTCTTATGTTATATGAAATTAAATAAAATTTCTAAAATTTGAATATGTCAAATTTGTATGTTACAGAAGTAAACAAATTTTTTTGTCAATTGCATTTTAACCAGCTCTTTAACTGTGTCTTTTTAAGTCTTTTTATCATTCATAGATGCTTTTGCAAAAGTGCTTCATCTTCAGGAAGATTCATACTAAAGACTTTCTGACAAGTGCAGGTTTCTGATAACTTTCAAATCATACTGTTGAATTGGGTAAGAAATTAAAGAATTCTAATGGAAATCCTGATGGTTTCATAAAGGTTAAGGCTGCAAACTGTAAACAGCTCAAATGTTCATCATCAAGTGAATGAGTAATTCACATCAGCAATAAAAGGGAATGAAATATTAATATACATAACATGGATGAATCTCAAAACATGCTGAGTGAAAGAAAACAGGAACCAAATACACACTGTTAGATTCTAGTTATGGAAATTTGAGAATGGGAAAACTACAGTCACTGAAAGCAAATCATCATATCACTTTTGTAGGAAGGTGAGGATTGACCACAAAGCAGCCTAAGGAAACTTTCTGGGTAATGGAAATTTTCTGTATCATGATTGTGGTAGTGATTACACAAATGTACATATTTGTCAAAATTTATCTAACTGTGCTATACACTTAACATGAGTGCTATTAGTTGTATGTAAATTGTACCCCAAAAGGGGTGATTAAAAGGAAATATATATTATGTATGACATATAAATATATGTTTACATATATTACATATATATCATGACAATAGAATAAAATATGTTCTTAGTGATTAAATTGCCATTTAGCCAACATCCAGAATGCCAAACATCCTTATTTTTTTCTTGTTTTTCCTTTCTCTAACCTCTCAAAAAGCATCATTTTTAAGTCACATCAACATTGCTGATTAGATTTGCAGTAATTTGAAAACACAGAAGACATTCCTTTTACAAATATAAACAAAAGCTTCTTTCATCTGCTCTCTAGATCTTTTTATTCTTATGCCACATTCTTTACACCAGTTGACCAATTGAGTTAGGCACTCATTTCCTTTTTCACAAATCTTTGTTGTGTTTCTGCTAGTTCTGCATTAGGGACTATTAAGGAGGAAAACCACTGACACAAGATGGTTTCATTTGTGCTGAAGCCCACGATACCACGCATATATTTAATGCCTAACCTACTTGCAATTTCGACCTTCACCAGAAATGTTATCTTAATTCTGAAATCTGGAATTTTCTGGTCAGCACCAATGTGGTAATCTATCACAGGGGCCCTCTCCTTCTCCCCCAAACCAAGAAGAAGAAGCAATCTGCATGCTAAACTCAAGGCTTCCCTTCCCTACAAAGAGAAGATAGTACTGGTCCCAAATAACCTTTTTTTCTTTTGCTAATGACTTTCTTGCCCACCCTCCTTTCTATAAAAACCTTCCACTCTGTATAACTTCTCAAAGTGCCTTTCTATTTACTAGATGAGATGCTGCCCAATTCATAAAGCATCAAATAAGGCCAATCAGATTTTCAAATTTACTCAGTTGAACTTTGTTTTTTAACAAGACATGATCTTAAACAAGATAAATATTGCCCCTGTTTTCATCTCAGGTGGCCTCAGCCTGCAGCTGCTTGAAGCAGGATTTTGGTTCCTGGCCAGAGATTGAAGTCAGGCCGGCGCGGTGAAAGCACTAAATCCTAGCCACTAGACCACCAGGGACTAGTGGCCAGTGACAAGTTCCTGGCCTGTCTGCTGTGTAGAAATGAATTTCCACAGACATGGAAAGTACTGAAACAAGTAAAGTGTTTATTAGGAGGACAAAGAATACATGTGGCTAGACACATGGGTGGGCTCAGAGAGAGAGTTGCGCTCACTTTAGGTAGTTTGAATCACTTTTATGGGGAATTTCTTCCAGGTTTCCTTTGACCAATCATCTTGCTTTGCCTGGTTCTGAGTCCATATTTGGTATACCTCAGGGTCCTCCCGTGTTCATGTGCATCTCTTAGCCAAGATGGATTCTAGCGAAGAGGCCTATGGGTAGTTGACATCACTTACTATGGGGTGGTGCCCTCTCCCTTTTTGACCTCCAAGGAACCTTTCTGCACATGTGTAGCTGGGAAGGTCTCCTTGACTACGAGAATGAGGAACATCTAGTCTTTTATCTCTTATCTGGGCAGGGCACAGCCTCCTTTCTCGATTGCCCTGTTATTGATATTTTGGAGTTTCTGTCCAGAGGGAATGAACTCCTGCTGCTTACCCTGGGGCCCATCTATCTCCTGCCTCACTTTCACAGAACTCACAATCTGCTGTGAGAGACAGTCAGAATATGAGCCCACACACACAAATAATTTTAAAGCCCGATAGATTTGAAGTCAATAGAAAAGACATTGAGGGCTTCCCTGGTGGCACAGTGGTTAAGAATCCGCCTGCCAGTGCAGGGGACACGGGTGCAAGCCCTGGTCCAGGAAGATCCCACATATCGTGGAGCAACTAAGTCCGCGAGCCACAACTACTGAGCCCGCATGTTGCAACTAGTGAAGCCCATGAGCCTAGAGTCCGTGCTGCGCAACAAGAGGAGCCACCACAATGAGAAGCCCTCAGACTGCAATGAAAACCCAATGCAGCCATAAATAAATAAATAAATAATTTTTTTTAAAAAAGAAAAGACATTGAAAAAGAAGTGGGCCTCCTTTTGATAAGGAAGTCAGAGGTTTCTCTGTAACTTCTTTTGAGAACAATAAGCCATGTCTTTTCCTTCTTCTACATTTTCTCTCCCCACTGCTGACCCCAACAAAATGCTGAAGACAGAATTTGCACTCAATAGATTACCTTTTAAATTGATGTAAAAGTATAAAGTATATTTATGTGTGTTAAAGTATGGAAGGGCATACATTTGGAGCATAAAAGCTCAGTACCTGCTGGAAATATCACATAATTGATGAATATAAAACTAATCATATATAGGGAAATTAAAAAGAAATTTCAGGCTGTGTAGAGACTAAATTAAGAGAACAATAACATATATAATAGCTGAATATTTTGGCATTTGAAATTGGAATTTAGGGCCTCCCTGGTGGCGCAGTGGTTGAGAGTCCGCCTGCCGATGCAGGGGATACGGGTTCGTGCCCCGGTCTGGGAGGATCCCATATACCGCGGAGCGGCTGGGCCCGTGAGCCATGGCCGCTGGGCCTGCGCATCCGGAGCCTGTGCTCCGCAATGGGAGAGGCCACAACAGTGAGAGGCCCGCATACCGCAAAAAAAAAAAAAAAAAAAAAAAAAAAAAAAAAAAATTGGAATTTAAAAAATAGATAAGAGAGGAAGAAATAGGAGTCTTAATTAATAACTGAAGGACAAAGGGGGGATAGGTAGCTTATTTAGCTTATTTCTGCCTTTTTAGTTGCAGAAAATATCAGTTTTGAAACCAGATATGATTGCAATGTATTAGTTCTGCACAAAGTGCTAGGATGAGTTTCCCCACACCCACGGTTTGGGGATAGTGCTTTACTCATAACTCATCTTTCATGCATTTGCCTAAATTCTCGTGGAATACAGCTGGACGTGCAGCTCATAAATATGACCTTTGGATGTGTTTTAAACACTACTGAACTCCATTTTGATTTTACATATTAAAGCCTCTGGGCTCTATTTACTCTTTCATTATATAACATTCATTTATCTTATGAAAAACGCTGTGATTCACTGTTGGTCTAGCATTTTTTTTCCACTTATTTGGATGATTTTTAGAATCCAAACTGTATTGTTATTTATCTTGGAAAAGAGAAACACTTTCGGGAGTCAATTCTCTGAGTCCCAAACCCCTCACCTGACACCCTCTTGTGGTGCTGTGCTCTGGGGGGAGGACACAGCAGGATCTGCAGGTGGAGAGGCCTAGAGAGCTGAGGGTATTATGTGTCTGGTTTATCGCCAAGATTAGTCAAGCCCCAAATTATAGTGTTGAGGGAGAAATTTTTCACCTAATGGGGTATGGGGAAGTCATTTAGGCTTATACATGGTTCAGTGTAAACTTTGTGTGAACTGAAAGAGCCTGTCAAACACACACAGCACATCTGCTTTAACCATTAAGGAAAAGAAATGTCTGATTCACAAAGAAGGATAAATGACTCCCTTCTTACGATGCCCATGTTAACACCCTCTCGAAGATGAGCTTCCTTTCCCACGTGCCAGGACCCTACTGTCTCACTAGATATGTCCTCAATCTGTCTCTTTTGATATCTTTAAGGAATAGACCCCTGTCATGTTTGATGTATGTTCTTTGTTCTGATAAAGCATAAGACTACCATGCTTCAGTGGAGAAGTTCCTTAGAGCCTTTTGAGGGGCTGCCTCCCAGATTATAGCCCTCAGCTTGGCTCAGATAAAACTATTTTCTGTTCCTATTATAAATTCTTTATTAGTTCCCTCCACAGTGTGTTATTCCTTATGAAGTCATGCTGTTCTAGGCTGACACCAAGCCACCCTGAAGCAGCCATCGTGTCTTCATTGCCTCTTTCTCACATCTGGGTCCTTGAAAGTTGCTGAGATCACACTTGCTTGTCTGTGTCCATGGAACCCAGGGCAGAGCCCAGGTCCTCCCACCAGGGCCCTGGATTCTGGTACCAAACCCAGGAGAAGGTGTGCTCTAGTGATATCAGCCTCACCTGGCACCAAGGCCAAGATCGTCATGTGTTTTTTCCCAGACTTCTTCTGTGGGAAAGGGTTTTGTGACGTTTTGTTTTCCCTAGTTCACCCTAGAGAGATGCAAGGAGGAAGTCTGATGCAGACTTTCCAGCTTACAAACATCTGAGGGCTGTGTCTCAGGTCAGGATCAATGTTCCCTTTTCCATGGGCATTCAAGTCAGTGAGGCAGCCTGACTTGAGAGCCAGGACTCTGCCTCTGTAGTCCTGGAGTTGATGGCTGAAGGCTGGGGACAGGGCCGCTGCAGTTCTGCCCAAGGGGAATTAAAGGCCAGAAAGCCCTGGTTTCTGCAGGAGTCTGATCATCGCCTGAAATGTATGCCAGTTAACATATAATTTCTTTATCCTATTTATTCATTATTGTTATTTCTCATTGTACTTTGGGACTCAATTTTTTATTGTTATAGAAATCCAATGTTTTCAAAGATTCTCCCTCAAGGATTCTACTGTTAACATTTTTCATTAAGAGAAATGCCTGTCTATTCCAATCTTTCTTTCCCTCCATTATTGACTGTGTCTGTTCTAGGTCTTGTCCTTGTCTCCTGGGCCACAGTCAGTAATGTCTCCACTTATGTATTCTGAGTGTGTGATCATTTGGTCCAAGGGATTCTGCTGAATGAAGTATAAATTCTGATATCTTTCTCTTGCAAACTTTCAAAACCTACAAATAAAATGAAGATATGGGCAATATAAAATGAAAATATAATTTTCCATTCTTATTAATATCTATCTCTATTTCAATAGAATTCAATTATTGGCCCCCAATGACTATATTTTTCAAAAGAATTCCCTAAATAATTACCAGTAATTCACTACTCCAATGTAATGTAGAAGATATTCTTAGTGTATTCTTCAAATTCATGTTGATGGAATGCTCAAGTTCCCTATATCAAATTGAGCTCCTATATTCCCTCTGAATAATAAAACTAAGATATGTTTGCTAAAGGTTGTTGAAAAACAACATTTTAGTTTGACATGGTTGGTACAAATATAGTATCACTAAGGGTGAAAATTTAGTATATGTCCTGTGGACTACCAGTTTCATGTTCCACAATCACAATCGAACCATTTAAATACAGAATTATTTCCTAATTCTGTTAAATAAACCTCATTATAAATAACAAGCATTTTGAAAGCTTTAAATTTTTAACTATAGCTAATTAATTTGTTCCTTTTCTCCTCTAACAACAAAAATTGACTTTCATGGTTAACTCAGTTAAAAAATAAAACAGCACAATAGGAAAGAAGTAAAATATCTCCATTGCCTACAATATATAATAATATATATAAATATGCTGATGAAAAAAACGTGGGTCTGCTCTCTCATGTGCAGTAAAGCAAATCTACTGACACCAGGTTATGGCGAAGGAAAGTGTAGCGTTTATTGCAGGTGCCAGGCAGGGAGTTCAGGTCAGCTAGTGCTCAAAACACCTGAACCCCCTTTCCTGATGGGTTTTATGAAAGCATTTTTAAATACCAGGTGAGAGAGGGGAATCACAGGGTATGTGATCAGCTCCTGCACAATTCTTTGATTGGTTGATGTGAGGTAACAGAGCAGTGTCACAGTGGTTAACATTATCAATCCTCAGGCTCCAGTAAAAGATCTCCTACTTAAAACAGTTTTAAAAGTTAAAAAAAATAAACATTAACTGAGTAGAGGGAAGGTATCCTCAATTTCAGAACAGTGTAAAGTCAGCAAATATCACAACTGATGCACCCCTTGAAGATACTGATCTTGACTGGTTGCAATTTTTAAGAAAACACATTTGGGTAAAATTAACTCTGCACTTAAAAAAAATTGAGTCACAGGTTTTAGGTTTTCTAAATGCTCTAAAAGTACTTATTTTTCCTTTCCAAGAAGGGACTTTCAACCTCCCCCAAAGTAAAAGGGCAGTGCCTCTTGTATTGCTTCTCTCACTGAACACACCGAAGAAAAATTGCATCATGTTGGTGTCTATCTGAATAATGTGCTCAGGGCTCTCCCTGAATCACTGCATGGTTCTCATTTGCACGTGGGAGCCAATGGATCTAAGTGCAGGCCACCACAAGATGTGCCACTATGGCATGTGGATTATTTTGAGCTGAAAACAATCAAGGCCCAAAAGACTCAGGAAGAGCCTTTGAACTTCCCCCTTATTGCCTAAAATAATTTAAGACAGGAGGCCTGTCCCAGGAAGAAGCTATCACTAGAGATAAATGTAGTATAATACTAGGTGTGGTAGAACAGGAGGAACGTTGAAAAGCCCATTTGATCAAAATCCTCTCTGTGGGGCTTCCCTGGTGGCGCAGTGGTTGAGAGTGCACCTGCCGATGCCGGGGACACGGGTTTGTGCCCCGGTCCGGGAAGATCCCACGTGCCGCGGAGCAGCTGGGCCCATGAGCCATGGCTGCTGGGCCTGTGCATCCGGAACCTGTGCTCTGCAAGGGGAGAGGCCACAACAGTGAGAGGCACGCGTACCGCAAAAAAAAAAAAATCTCTCTCTGTCTCATTGTCTTTGGATGGATCAGCAAACATTTGTTTACCAAACATTAACTCTTTTTAACTTCCTGTGAATTACCTTACTTCCCTTTGAAATTTCAGACCCATACCTCCTTCTGATGCCGAAATTTGGCCTCTGTGCACTGTTATGGAATCGAATTCGGGGGCAGAGTTTGGGTGAAGTAGAAAAGAATAGGTTTATTGCATTGCCAGGCAAAGGGGGACACAGCAGGCTAATGCCCTCAAAACTGTGTGTCCCAACCTGGGGGGATTTGGTGAGGAGTTTTATAGCAATGGTTCAAGGTCAGGGTTGCTGATAAGGATTATGGTGTGTTCAGGGCCTGCAATCCTTTAATCTGGCCTCAGGTGGTCTCCTGATGAGCTTCTATGTTTCTCAAGGTTATCAAACTGTGACCTTCTCTCTAGAATGAAGGATGCTTCATCAAGCAGTTAACATCTTCCATTTGTTGGGGGTTTTAGTTCTGTAGAAGAGCTCAGTTATTGTTATATGTTTCCCTTGAGGCAGAACCAGGATCTTGTCCCAAAGCTGCACTATTGTTTCTTGACAGTTCCTCCCTTGCCTCTGCAGCATCTCGCTTCCCTGATTAGCAACTATTTGACCCTACCCTTTGGAATTCAGGGAAGGTTGTGGAGGCTGAAGCCTAGTCCCTGCAAACAAGAAATGGGGGACACAGAAAGACTTTAGTGCCCAGGAGCGCCACAGGGTCCTGCTCAGCTTCACTTCTCTTTAGTCAAGAATATATATATGTCACCTTGTCTTGCTGTCTTTGGAATTCTTCATACTTACGTGAATTCCCCATGTGCACATAATAATTTAATTTTCTCTTGTTAATCTGCCTTATGTCATTTTCATTGCCCGCCAAAGAGCTAATGTTACCCAAAAACCTGGGTTTGCCTCTTGGTGGGCGTCAAGCTGAAAGGCACAACAAAAACAAAGATTGGGAGAAGAAAGGATTTGTTACTTGCAGCAAGTAAAGAGAACACCGGGGGTCTTTCCCAAAGCAGTGTCTTCCTGAACAGCAAAATGGGGGAATTTTTAAGCTAAGGGTATATGCATATTCATGAAGGGGTTTGGGTGGTCCACAGAGTCCAAGCTTTAGTGGACTGAAGTCATGAGGGTCAGAAAAGGTCAATATCATCATTCCTTATGTTCCCAGTTGGTCAGGCTAATCTTTACCATTGAAAGAGAACTGGGAGTCTTTACAATTATCTTTGTTATTGTTACTTCTTTGACCTGAAAACAGTCCTTTGATTCTGCATTATTTTGTTCCCTTAAGATCATTAATTACTGAGACCCTTTCAACGGCAAGCATCCTGGCCAGGCTTAGACTGCAAAACGGCTTAGGCCAAAAATGACCCCTAGATATACATATTATTAAACTTTTGTTCTATTTTCTCCTGTTAATCAGTCTCACGTCAATTTAATTCTTAGACCAGCTCAAAGTGTTACCTGAAACACTTCTTTTGTTGAGCCAAAAGACACAACCAAGCCAAAGGGCAGGAGAAGGAAGGGTTTATTACTTGCAGCAAGTACGGAGAACAGCAGGGATTTTCCCAAAATGGTGGCTCCTTGAACAGCCAAATTGGGAAAGTTTTAAACTGTCAACTGAAAAGAAAAAAGCACAAACTGAGAGTTGTGAGTTAAGTTTTATTTGGGGCAAAATGAGGACTATAGCCAAGGAAACAGCCTCTCAGATAGCTCTGAGGAACTGCTCGAAAGAGTTAGGGGGAAGGTCAGCATGTATGTGATTTTGGTGAAGGGGGACACATGTAATCAGGGACACAATTTGGCAGAAATTTGCTGCTAGTCACGAAATGGTGGCTGCTAGTCACAAGGAGCAGATGTCTCCATTAATGATTTTAGTGCTTTTCTAGATATGAGAAGATAAAAGAAACTGGGCTCATAAAATCTTCTGAAAATATCGAACTATCTGAAGGCCTGTTCTGCCGGGTTTTCTCAGAGCATAGACTGCCTCATTCTTGATCTCTGTCCTGAATTCCATTCAGGGTGTGTTGAAGGTTGTGAAACAAAATTTATATTTTATGGCAAGACAAGAGAAATTTAAACATAAATTCTTCTCTGCCCTTTGGTCTCCTCTCTCCCCACACTGTGCGCTGTGCATCTGCATTATACATTGACCAAACCTCCCCCATAGGCAGGGACACTTGCTCAACCATAAAGAGCAACATTCTCCTAACATCAACAAGACAACTCCCTCCTTAAGAGCTAACATTTCTTCTTGACCTTGTAAGGGGTTACATGACCAGCAGGATGGCACTTAGATCTGAATTATGTAAACGTTCAATAAAATGTCATTTGATGTACAGCCCTCTGTCTCAAAAAAAACTTATACACCTCCCTGGGTTTCTAATGGGCAGAACAGTTTTCAGAGTTTTCTGAGATGCTCTTCCCAGGTTATAATCCTCAAATTTGGCTCAAAGAAAAATTTCCAGTTCTCTTTTAGATCAAGTGATTACTTTTTTGTCAAGGTCAGAGACTACAGTGGCTAGTGACTTCATTCTTATAGAACCAGATGGTAAGGGACAATTTTATTTCACAAGATCATTAATTACTGAGACCTGTTCAAGAGCAAGCATCACGACCAGGCTGAGATCACAAATGATTTAGGCTTAAAATGGCTTCTCTTATGTCAAAAAGTTATATTTGATTCTTTTTCTTTGGGGACCCCCTACTCCATTTGCCTACAGAAGGGCAGAGGAAAAGTTCTTCCTCTCTGACAGTCTTCATGACTGCCTGGAGAAACAATGATGGACTCAGGAGTTCTTCTCAGCCTCGATGTGCACAGAAATCTTTATGCCTATGGTAAAGGGGCATGGAAAGGAGAGGGTTCTCAATGTGTATAAGTTCAGATGCTTTCAAAGGCAGGCAATGTGCCCTGTACTATAATGCCTGTTGGGCAGGAAGAAAGTTTCCTGTACCCTTCTAGATTTTTCTGATTAGTCTAGGAATTAAATTGACATGAGACAGATGAAGATTAACAGGAGAAAATCAAACAAAATTTAATAATATGTATACATGGAAGAGACCCAGGAGAACTCAGTAAATCTCCCAAATGGCTGAAATCCTCACCTTAAATACCACTTTCAACTACAGACAAAGATGTTGGGTGGAGTGGTTTGGGACTTCAAAGGGGAGGAAGGCAATTCTTCCTCGGACCTCATACGTGAAGTCACCATACCTCAAGGGGAAATTCAGTTTGCACTACAACTTGAACTAAAGAACAGTTCTTCGTGTAACACTGCCAGATATTGGAAGATACACAGGCCCCTCGGCCGACCGAAGGCATTCCTTCATTGAGGCAGTTCGCTAGCCGCAGAACACCCTGCTTTAAAAAGTTGATTCAGTTTAGGTCACAGTGGGTAGCTTGTGTCTCTTTTACTTGTTAGAAAACACACGTATTTAGGCTGCGTGTCAATCTAGACATGGCGTCTATAGCGAAAAGCCTGGTTTTCCCATTTTGAAAGCTCCATTCTTGCAGCCGGAAAAAACCTGAAAAACACTGTTGTTGCCGCGTTTCTAGTCCCTGCAGGCATGGCTCTGAGAAAAAAAAAGAGTTTTCTCGAAAGAAAGAGGGTGCTTCCAGGTCCTGGGTGGGAGCTCTTCCTGCCCTGCTCTAGAGCTAAGGGGAATCTCAACGGGGGCCCTAGCCTCGACGTAAGGTCTTGATTTGGCATCCAGATGGGTAGGCGTGAAGCAGGTTCCCTGAGGCCTTAGTCGCAGTTCTGCTTTCGTTTAACGGCAGTAAGTGTCTAGAGACTCGTGGCCCCGTCGCGTCAGCGCCAGTTTCAGGACAAGAACTCTGAGGACCCGCCGGCTCCCCTGGGCTTGCTGGACCACACTCAGACCCGTAGGCCCTTCAGGGTGGCCCAGGGTAGGCCGAGGGAAGGGGAACACACTGCAGTCTACCTTGGGGGAGCTAGATGTTGATGTTACAACTACCGGGTTTTTTTTTTTTTTTGCAAGAACCCCTAAATATCCTGTGCCCTCCCTGACCTCTTCAGAACAGTCCCTCAGAGCTATCTGAGAGACTGTCTCCTGATTTAAGTCCTCAGTATGTCCTCCAAATAAAACATAATTCTCAACTTTTAGGTTGTGCATTTTTTTTCAGTCAACATTTAATTGTATGGCTCACGTAGGTACTATGCCTAGATGTAATGGGATGAGCTGTAAATTATTAAAACTAGATAAACTCTGTCAGCTCTACCACTAGCTGAGATCAGGCTTTCATCTCTGTATACTTCTGTCATAGACCTTGGCAGATATGGGGTCTGTGTTGTTCTTAAAATTATTCTTAGAATTGTGGGGACTCATTCATTCTTTCAACAAATTTTACTGCTTATATTCTATGTGTCAGTTACAGTGCTGGGTCTTGAAATACAGAAGGCAACACACGAAAGTACAAGGCTAAAACGCATTTTCTACCATATTAACTTTTTTCATTCATTAATTCATCCTTAAGTCATTCAACACGCATCTTCTTATTGAATACTGATGAGGGATCAAATGCTAGGCTAAACACTGAGTATATAACTGCAAATGAGATGGATAGGCCCTGATTTTGATGTCACTACTATCTTTTGTCGTGCCATATAGTGGGACAGCTTCATTATTCCCTTTACCGTAAGTTTTGGGTTTTTTTTGCGGTATGCGGGCCTCTCACTGTTGTGGCCTCTCCCGTTGCGGTTCACAGGCTCTGGACGCACAGGATCAGCGGCCATGGCTCATGGGCCCAGCCGCTCCGCGGTATGTGGGATCTTCCCAGACGGGGGCACGAACCCGTGTCCCCTGCATCAGCAGGCAGACTCTCAACCACTGCGCCACCAGGGAAGCCCTACCCTAAGTTTTTATCACAAATTGCTAATGAAAATAAAACTGTTAGTGGAGTTTCAACATGCATAGGTAAATGAGAACACAGAACTCCCCTTTCGCATGCCCCATTCTCCTCCTTCTAACTCCCTATGCGAACTCACTTTGTGCCAAGACCAAGAAGATGTGCCCCAATAAGAACCAAGCTGATTTCCTCACACTGACTGGGGCTATTGCTCACTTAGAAGACTTGATGCTTAATTTTGATAAGCAACTAGAAGACCATGGAGACAACCTATAAAAATGATTTGTATTGGGAGAAAATACTAAAAAGGGTTAATGTGCTGTTTCACATGTCTAACCTCCTGGGATTAAACCACAGGCACCAAGGTCACCAAGGGTACTTGGCAACAATGAGCTAAAAATGAAAAAAAAAGAGCATCATACTGTTATTGTATTCATCTTCCCCCAAGGCACTCTCTGATAAACACCACAACCACTAAGGGAATTGAGAACAGCTTCCTTGTGGGGCAGGTTAGATATGCATCTTTTTCCAAGAAGTTAAATCATATCCAGCTATCAGCACACCTTACTTAAGGTGATTGTAATATATGAGATTAAATGTTCCTACCTGATTGGAAAATTTCTTGTCCTCAATTCATTGGCTATACTGGATTTTTTTTCTTGGGTCAGACTTTCAGACTTCTACCAGAAATTGTTCCTTTGTGGAAACCAGGCCTTCCCAGAAACTCAGGAAACTGAAATGGAGACAGCAAGAGAGAAGGAAATTATTTGGACATATAGACCTCAATTGTTTGGTTTTAAGTAAACGTCCCAGCAAACATCTTCTAAATGGTATAATAACTTTAAGGAAATTCACAGTTTATAAGTTTGTGTACTCATAAACTGAACATATTATGATAAAAGTACAGGTTGCATTTTGTGTCTTCAACTCAAGCAAAGACTTCAAAAAAGGCCCAGTTATCCTTTGTTCATTAAGACACAAAGAGAGGGCAAAAAGGGCAAGTTTCTAAGTCTTTTTCTTTAAAATTTACTTCCTTTCTTCAGTCTTCATCAAGATCTTCAGGAAATTAACTTTACTAAAGTTAATTATTCATAAAATAAACATACGAACCTGCAGAAAACTATTTCACAGAGACCTGTAATGTACAATATCCATCGCATACATGCACCATGAGCTTGTCTTTTCTAGCACTGGCATACACAAAACTCTGTGTGTGTGTGTGTGTGTGTGTGCACATGTGTGTCTTTTTTTTGTGATGGAGCCATAGGGAGAAAATAAATCTATTGGCTGCAATTCAGTGATGTAGAAAGATTTAAGGGTAAAGGAAAAGGCTACATCAAGTGAAGCAATAAAGTCATGAGGTCATGAGGTTGTGCTTCCATAATAATAACAATAGCAGTCTTCTGTAACCAAGGAAGCAGGCTCCTCAAATTATAGTCACACCTGTTAGACCATCTGCCCATAAGTTTCACACTATCATTAATGGAAAACAAATGGCACTGTCTCTCCTTCCCTTTATCCATTGGCCATTCTCATATAAACGATTTTTCTCTTCAAGGTCGTGCTCTTTCCTATCTGTTTAAAAATATTAGGATTTAGGAGGGGTGTTACATAATGTGCCATGCCTTGGTACTTGTACCAGTGATGGCTCTGTAAGGAGCACTGGATTGTTAGGAGGCTATAAATTGAATTCCCCTAGAAGCAGAACCTGAGGCAATAATTTGAATGCAAACTGTTCATCTGGGAGGTGCTTCCAGAACACTCAGAAGTGGAGTGGGAATTGAGAATGGAGGCATGGAAGGAAGCCAACAGAGGTGCATTACTGAATCAATTACTCCTGCAGGGAACTGCTGCCAGTACTTCAGGGGAGTTCTGTGAAACTCTATAGAACATGTCTCAGAGTTATCCCAAGAACTGGTGAGAAACTTGAAGTACTTATCTTCCAGTCCCCTCTGTCCTTGGTTGAAAGCTACACCCAGATACATTAACTCCTGTACATTTCTGGCCTGCCCTAAGGTGGATAATTGCAGGTGGTAGCATGAGTCTATCAGCATATACTGGAATGATGAGTGCTGGGGAGATATGAGTGGAGCATTGAAACCATCTAATACAGTGGGGGCAGGAGATATCAATTATTGGCTTGCAAGTCCAAATGGGTAACCTTAAATTCCTGGGTTAATGGTTTTACTTTGACGTATTTAAGCATGATGTATGAGTAAAAATTTCCTCTATTAAATCAAGTTGAAGATCCTAAGTCCCTAATCTTCTGGAAAACTGTGGGGATCTTTTTAACAGATTTTTGAAAAGTAACATGATTAAGATTCCAAACTGACCATTCATTCATTCATTCATTAACTCATTAAACAAACATTTATTGAACACCTAAAGTATGCCATGGGTTAAACTAGGCACCAGTGTTACTGTTACTAAAATCATTATCGTGCCATCTAGAAGTCAATGTATTGTGACACTCAAATAAGAAAATCCATAGTTACCGTAAAAATTATTACATAGTGCTATAGGAAGACACGGTAAGACCTTAATTCATGCTGTGGAGAGTAGTATATGGGGGATATCAGTAGGGCTTCCTGTAGAAGGCAATGGAAATGGATACGTAACATGAAGGAAGGGTGAATTTTTGAGGAAAAGAGAAGATAAATTCATGTTTGCCAGAAAATGAATGGTTAAGGATCAGTCCAGAAAGGAGTTCCATTCATAATCAGTATAAGAAATGTCACTGGGGCTTCCCTGGTGGCGCAGTGGTTGAGAGTCCGCCTGCCGATGCTGGGGACACGGGTTCGTGCCCCGGTCCGGGAAGATCCCACATGCCGCTGAGCAGCTGCCCGTGAGCCATGGCTGCTGAGCCTGCGCGTCCGGAGCCTGTGCTCCGCAACGGGAGAGGCCACAACAGGGAGAGGCCCACGTACCGCAAAAAAAAAAAAAAAAAAAAAGAAATGCTCACTGGAGTGTAAGAAAAGAAGACAATGGAGAGGGTGGTAGAAGCCAGACCATGGATGGTCCATGTATGTATACTAAGTGCTATGGTCTAGTCTTTGTGTTCCCCTCCAAATTTATACTTTGAAATCTTAATTTCCGGAGGTGATAGTAGTAGTAGGTGGGGCCTTTGGGAAATGATAAAGGTATTAGTGCTCTTATAAAAGAGACGCCACAGAGCTCCTGAAGCTCTTCTGCCATGTGAGGTTACAATGAGAAGTCTGTGACTCAAAAGAGGGCCCTCATCTGACCATACTGCCACCCTATTCTTGCACTTGCAGCCTCCAGAACTGTGAGAAAAAAATGCCTGTTGTTTATGAGCCACCCAACCTGCAGTATAATCTTACAGCAGCCCAAAAGGACAAAGAGAGTTTGCATGTCAGATTTTACTCCAAGAAAGATGGGAATCCATTGAAGGATTTTAACTGGTAACTTAGAAGAGAGAAAAGTTTCATAACACAATCAGGTATTTTTATAAGAAAAATTTGTTTCATTTTCAGAAAGATCACTCTGGAAATACTGTGACTAGATTTTTGGAGAAGGGTGATGGCAGTCCCGGATATAGAAAGATGAGTTAGTAGTCCATTAATGTATGTCAAACAAGAAAGTGGATATAGAAAGTGTGAATTTGTAGCTGAGCGTTCTTTTCTTTTAGCACTTGAAAAATGTTATGTCAATGCTTCTGACTCCAGAGTTTTAGACAAGAAATATGCTGTCATTGGAATTGGTGTTTCTCAATAAGTAATGCATCGTTTCTTCCTGTCCACTTTCGAGATTTTTTTTGTCTCTACTTTTCCGAAGTTTAGTTATGACGCATCTTGGCAAGGATATCTTTGCGTTTTTCCTCTTTGGGTTTGTTCAGATTCTTGAATTTGTGTTTATGTCTTCTAAAAAATTGGGAACTTTTTAGTCATGATTTCTTTGAATACTTTGTCAGTCCTACTTGCCCTCTGTTTTCATTCTGGAACTTTGATGATATGAATGTTAGTGCTTTTGTTACTGTTTACACGTTCTTGAGATCCTGTTCTTTTCCCATCTTTACCCCTCAGTCTATTTTTCGCTGTACATGTGGTACATTGTATTGATCTCTTCTAAGTTCATGATTCTATGCTTTGTAATCTCCACTCTACTCTTGAGCAAAGTTTTTTGATCGTTGTAGTTTTCAGTTCTACTGTTCTCATTTGTTTTTATTGTTATAGCTTCTAGTTCTTTGTTTACATTTTCTATTTTTCTCATTTCTGTCAAGGAACACATAATTGCTAATTGAAACACTTATGTGACAGCTTATTTAAAATCCTTGTCTGATCATTTCAATAGATGTTTTATCTCAGTGTTGGTGTATGTTTATTGTCTTTTCTCATTTATTCTGTGATTTCCTGGTTCTTGGTGTCATAAGTATTTTTCCATTGTATTCTAAACATTGTGAGTTATTATATGACTCTGTATCCCATTTAATTTTATTATTACTTTTTAGAAGGAAGTCATCCTATTTGAGATATAGTATGAGGACTGGGAGGTTACATACAGATTTCCATTGGGCCCTACTGACGATACCCCAGCAAAAGTGGGCACTTACATTGTCTCACTGCAGACAGATCAAGTAGAAGTTCAGCTATCCTATTGGCCCTTCTGACACCTTCCCCCCAAAAGTGGGAACATTAGTATCATTGTGTTGCCTTTTAGTAGGAGTGGAAGTTCATCTCCCCAGTAGATTTCTTGACACAGGGGAGGGGAGAAGTGAAGTGTTTGCTGTCCTTCCTCCCACTCCATTCCTTCTTGTTGATGCCGGGTGTGGGTAGAGGGTCAGCTACCTGCTAGCCCCACTGACACCAGGGTAAGAGGAAGAGAACTGCCAACTAGCCCTGCTTGTGCCATCTCATTCTGTCTTATTGCCTCAGGATGGTTATGGGGATTCAGCACCTCATTGGGTCTCACTGACATCATGTGTTGGGGGTTAGTGGGGTGCCTACTCCCTCCACCCTGTAACATCCTATTCTTATTGATGTCAGGGAGAGATGGATGCTATGTCCCACCATTGGACCCCACGACTGTGTGAGAGCAGCCCAGTGTTAACAAGCCTGTCAGGCACCACCTTTTTTTTTTTCTTTTTTAGTAAGTAAATTTATTTATTTATTTGGCTGTGTTGGGTCTTCATTTCTGTGCAAGGGCTTTCTCTAGTTGCGGCGAGCGGGTGCCACTCTTCATCGTGGTGCACGGGCCTCTCACTGTTGTGGCCTCTCTTGTTGCGGAGCACAGGGTCAGTAGCTGTGGCTCACGGGCCCAGCTGCTCCGCGGCATGTGGGATCTTCCCAGACTAGGGCTCGAACCTGTGCCCTCAGCATTGGCAGGCAGATTCTCAACCACTGCGCCACCAGGGAAGCCCAGGCACCACCTTTTAAAGTCTGTTTGCTAATGGAAAGGGGTGGAGGCTCAGCTCACCACTGGACCACACTGAAACAACCCTGGTGGGTTGTTTCAGAGCGCTGCCTCTTCTGGAGGGCAGGAGTGGGGTGGTGTGGAAGATCAAATCCTAGCTTGGCCCAACTGAAACCACAGGACATAGGGGATGGGTGCAATATTCCACTGGCACTTGGCTCGAGTAGTGTGTATATTCCACTGGCACTTGGCTCGAGTAGTGTGTATATTATTGCCCAAATGGTCTTCTGTCTTTAGCAACCCCTTTCCTCATACTTTGGCTAGGGGGAACTGGGTTTTGTGTTTTTTTCTGAAGCTTTTTTGTCTGTTGTTCTGTTGGTGGTTATTGATTGGGGGTTCCTGTAATACCCTCTCCAGGATGTATGGGAAGCAACAGGAAACACAGGGGACTCATCACCATGTTATCCCTCAAGTCCCAAAGTCCCTAGTTAAGTCTGCCTTCTCATTTCCACCTTTCAGCGTCTTCCTATGTTTGTTTGTTGTTATGTTCAGGGTTTTAGTTTTAAGTGGGAGAACCTGGGAGAAATGGGCTACTTCATCTTCTTGGAAGCAGAGGTCTGGAGGACTTTTGATGTTAAAAAGTACTGCTGACTGTAAATTAATATTTGATGATATACACCTTGCCCTTTAAGAATTATTCTACTAGATGATGTGGCTTCCCAAAGTTGCTACAATTTGATTTTCATACTTCTAAAAGCCAAGTGTTTTGCTGGAGTTGAAATTTAAAGATAAGCAAGAGATGAGGCTAAGATGATCTATGTGGTAACAGATTAAAGTTGGAAACATCAATATACATTCATGTTTAGCTTAATATTGCTTCATATTACCTTAATACACATGGTTATGTAGAGAGATACTTATAGATATGTGTGTATACATGGGTCATGTACACACATATTATCTCTTTGCTCTGTCAGCTGAGAAGATCTAGAAGCAATGACATCCGAGCAGCAATTAGCACACCCCACACCCAGGTCCTGCTGTCTAATACCTTTCTCCACTAAAAAGACCTAGTTATCCATGAAGAAACAGCTGATTCTAGGACTGGGGCAGTAAATATACAAGATTTATAAACAAGACCATCTTATAGTGTCAGAAAGTAAGGAAGTTCCAAAAAAAAAAAAAATACAGGATGGGGATACCCCAGAGTGGCACAAGAGCCAACTGAAAAGAGTTCACAAGGGTCAGGACTAGAGCAATTTGAGGAACAAAGTAACTAAAGCAGAATTAGATTATAACCCAAAGTATAAAATAAAAATCCATGAGCTCTTCTGATATAAATAAATAATTGGATACATAAATGCAGGAGAATAGATAAATCTCCAGTGCAAAGGAATTCCAAATAGTTTATGTAGTACTCCATCTTAAGCATAACTCCCTATTCCTTAGTTGTGGGCTGAGCATATTGACTTCCTTCCAAAAAAGTACAGTATGAAAAAGGGAAAACCGTAATCTTATGATGGAGAAACCTGAAAAACACTACTTCAGCCTGGTGATCAAAGTCGACCTCAGCATTCATAATGCATATTGATACTTTGTACACTTGATGTGATCTGACAGAATAACCCTTCTACTCTGTGGTCTTCCTCCCCAAAACACATAATCCCAATATTATCATGAAAAATGCATCAAACAAATTCTAGTAGTGGGCATCCTACAAAACCCTAACTACTCAAAATTGTCAAGGTCATCCAAGGAAAATCTGAGAAGCTATCAAACCCAAGAGGAGCCTAAGGAAACATGGCAACTAAAGGTAATGTGATGTTTTGGATGAAATCCTGGAATAGAAAAAGGACATTAGGTAAAAACTAAGGAACTGGACTAATGGATGGACTATAGTAAATGATAATGTATCAATATTTGTTTATTGATTGTAACAATGTAACATACTAATATAAGTGGATCATCATAGAGGGAAATGGGTATAGTGTATATGGAAACACTTTATACTATCTTCTCAATTTTTCTGTAAAATTAAACACTTCTAAAAAATAAAGTCTATAAAAACGCTGTGTTTTCTTGTTTTATGATTATGTGCCTGTATTTCCTAATGAATATGTCAATTTGCTTTACCTTCCTTGATACTGATATTACAGGAAATACTAAGTAACTCTGAAAGAATTTGTAACTCCAATTCAACAAGCAATAATTCTTGTATTAACTTTTTGGAAGAACCCACCGAATAAATCAAAGCAAATTGTCTTTAAAGGCTGAATTTCTTTTCAGTGTTTAATCTTTTATATTATTATTATTATTTTTTTTTTTTGTGGTATGCGGGCCTCTCACTGTTGTGGCCTCCCCCGTTGCGGAGCACAGGCTCCGGATGCACAGGCCCAGCGGCCATGGCTCACGGGCCCAGCCGCTCCGCGGCATATGGGATCCTCCCAGACCGGGGCACGAACCCGTATCCCCTGCATCGGCAGGCGGACTCTCAACCACTGCGCCACCAGGGAGGCCCAATCTTTTATATTATTAATGCATACCACAAAAAAGATTCTGTTTCAAAGGGCAGAAAACGTTGATTGTAGGCAATGTCTAAAGTACAGTGAAATATTAATGCCTGATGCTATAACAACTTTAATGTATTTTATGTTTTCAAAATGATGAATTGTTATTTCAGTCAATAAAGTATTCACTTTTATACATTTCCTACCCATCTTTTCCCAAGACACCCACAAGGAAATGATACTATCATCTGACATTAGGTTCATCAATTTAAATTGGAGTTTTTGGTAGCTGTGGTTGCCAATGGAACTGGAATGTGTGATACTTTTACAAATCCTCTCCATGGCAAAATCTGATCCTCACAAGGTAAATCACAGGAGGTGCCTAAAGCCAAATGACATATTGCTTTGTAGCTAGATTACCAAGCATTTTACTTAGAGGCACAATAGAATGTAGAAAAGGCCATTTCTCTTTCTGTCTTTTTCTGCTCAAAGTCACTCACCATCTTACATTTTATCAGCCATTTCAAAAGTTTTCCGTAAATTTAGACCATATAATGTCACTTAATGTGAATGTAGCTCAACCTTCTCTTTTAGTACAGCTAATCTCACATTATTTTATTGGTGCTAAATATGTAAATCATCAGCAAATTTTTGTACTTAACTTTTTTTTTTGATGTGGACTACTTTTTAGAGTCTTTATTGAATTTGTTACAATACTGCTTCTGTTTTATGTTTTGGTTTCTTGGCTGTGAGGCATGTGGGACCATAGCTCCCGACTAGGGATTGAACACACACCCCCTGCATTGGAAGGTGAAGTCTTAACCACTGGACCGCCAGGGAAGTCCCTGTACTTAATATTTTTTTTTTTTTTTTTTTTTTTTTTTTTTGCGGTACGCGGGCCTCTCACTGTTGTGGCTTCTTCCATTGCGGAGCACAGGCTCCGGACACGCAGGCTCAGCGGCCATGACTCACGGGCCCAGCCACTCCGCGGCATGTGGGATCTTCCCGGACCGGGGCACGAACCCGTTTCCCCTGCATCGGCAGGCGGACTCTCAATCACTGCGCCACCAGGGAAGCCCCCTGTACTTAACTTTTAAAAATAATTAAAATAAGCTATTCAACACTTTTTTCCTTAAAAAAAAAAAAAAAGCAATTCTCCTTAGGCTGGCCCTGGGCACATATGTGACTTTGCCATTTTTTCCATGGACTATTTTCTTATCTGTTTTACGGTGTCACATTTGTTCTACCTTCTTAAAAAGAAGCATTTAAAAATTCATCTACGTGTTCATGCATTCATACATTTATTAAATAAATCTATTGAACACCTACAGACGGCACAGAAAAAAAGGCAGAAAACTAATCTGGGTTGCACAGAAAGTAATGAACTCAGTTAAAATATTTGGTGAAAATAGGTATTACTCAATCTAATGGAAATTACATTTCATTATTGGGATTCACAGACTCAAGGAAAACCAAGACCTAAATAATAATAAAGTAATAAAAGCACTAGCCATTTACTGAGTGCCTGCTTGTACCTGACTCTGAAACTCTAAAATCATTACGGATGTTCTGATGATTGTCTGATATAATTGTAATCTCCATTTTACAGATGAAAATAACAAGGTTCAGAGACATTAGGTTACTTGCCTAAAGTGAAGTGGCCCAGAAACTACAGAACTGGAAATTGAACCTTAGATTTCATAATGTCAAAGTCTGTGCTTTTAATCACAACCTGTGTGTGAGAGAGAGAGAGATAGAGCGAGAGAGAGAGAGAGAGAAAGAGAGAGAATGTGTTTAATAGAGAACCTCTGAGAAATGGCAAGAAAACTGCCAGGTATCCATAAAACAATAATTTAGGAGCTTCTTACTATACAAGTAATTGTTAATCATATGGCTGAACTAAGGATCTCTCACTTTTGAACTAAGAAATGAAAAGCTTCCAGAAGTTGAGTCTAAATTTTACACTTACTTAAAATACTTCATACAGAATGCTAAAGTATAATAACTAAAGAGCTCTGAAAATACTGGAAGCATTCATATAAGTATGATTTCATAATGTGGATAATAGAGGATTTAAGAAATTGGCAGAATCAACTGCAGACTCATTTGTTATCATTTCTGTGAAGGGCAAGATAAATGGATAAAATGCGAAAAATGAAAAAAGAATGGCTAGCAATTTTAGGTAGTTTGCTGAATCTCCATACTAGGAAAGACTAAGCAAAAAAAAAAAAAAAATTCTCGAAATATTATTTTGAAAGCACCTACAAGTGTATATGGTCTTTTTATACCAAATAACTTGGAGTTATGAACTGTCAAATAAGTCTAATCTTCTCTGATGATAAAATTGCTGACTTTATTTGAAACTATGGAATGAAAAATGAGGTAATAATCAGAAATTCTTAAGAAAAGGAGTAGAAAAAACAAAATTATAAGAGTTATGTTAAAAAATATTTTGAAACAAACATAAAATCCCCATTACTGGTACAGAGCTTTTAAAACTTTATTTTGGTTTTAAGTTTTAATAAATATTTATATGTTTACATAATTACTGTCATAAGGAAGAGACAATTGTAGGTCAACTTTCTTCATTCTTTCTTTATTAAGCATTATTCTATTTTGCTCCATCATCTTGTAATTATACTATAGTAACTGTGTAACTTTCTACTAAGTGGATATTTCCTAAACTGTTTTCCTATTGTTAACAATTAAAGGTGTTTCCAATTTTTTGTTATTACAAATGACATGACAATGAGCATCTTTATATAATAATTTTCTGGATTATAAAGTATTTATTGGCATAAGCGTCCAGAATTAGAATTAATGTGTAAAAAGCTCTTAACATTTTTATCTTGCTAGACATTGCCAAATTACTTGTCAAAAGATGGAACCAAATTATATTGCAAAAATCTTTGCCAACGGAAGACGTTATATATAATTTTTCATTTTGCTAAATTAATAAGTTGGAAACCTATGTTCCATTTCTTTGAATTCTTTGATAACAGAGTGCTGCTGGAGGCTGGGAGGGCAGCCATGTCTGTGAAGGCTCCCCAGAGTTGGAGCGGGGAAGTGGAAAAAGGTAAAAAAAAAAATACTAATTGTATTTTCCCTCGATTGTTATCTCTCACTCTCTTCTGCCTCTGTGTAACTTATATCCAGGTAGCTGGAGAAAAATCATGTGGCAGGGCAAATTGGTATTCCAATAAATTAATAATCACCAGCTTCAGATGGATTTTCAAGAATGGAAATAGTGCTCTGACTTACAGTAAGCTCTTTCTAATTCTCCTTAAGGACTATTTTCTTAGAAGCTTTACTTAACCTCCATCCTCTCTACTCCCTCCATTCTGAGCCGGTGAGGTGCTTCATAACTCATTAAGAACACAGAAGTCAGTAAATACTCCACTGCCAAATCCATTAATTCATTAGCATTTGCATTGCTCTTTGTGTTCCCTTTTACTACAGGAGTTAAAGTTAAAAGGCCATGTGCACTACAGATAGGATTTCATTTTCTCTCATCTTCTCAAGTACTTCACAGCACTGCATTTTCTACAGCCCATCTACCCCTTATGAATGATTCTTGCCAAAATTCAACCTCATTCTAGACTAGTAACTCCAACTTAAAATGTTAAAAACTATACGTGCAACATGAAAGCCTCCCTCCTCCCCTAATCCCTGCATATCTTCTTTAGCCAATTCATGTCTGAACTTTTCAAAATTGTTATCTTCATATATTGTTTCCAATACCTCACGTCCCATTTACTCTATAAGTTACATCCATCTGACTTGTCACCATAATCTCACTGCCCACTGTCCTGAAATTTTACTTATGAAGGTCACCAGCGATCCCCATGTCAGTATAGCCAATGAATAGTTTTTGTCCTATTTCTAGGCTCTTTCCTTCTTTAAAAAAGAAAAAGAATAAGAAAAACAAAAACCATTTTTTTCTTCTATGCTTTTACACTCTCATCATCTTCTGTCTTGGTATATTTTATTGGCTTTCTGTGTTTAATCTGATTTCTAACATTCTATTAGTTTCCTTTATCTTCAGTGGAATAAACCAGTATATGAAGGATTATTCTCAACAGTTAGTTCTCATAATAACAGTACTAGTAGCAGCAGTCAACACTCTGTGATGCTTATCATGTGCCAGACACTATTCTAAGACACTGTTTAAATACATATATATAGACACACACACATATATATATGAGGTTTTCCTCCTCATACGCCTATGAAATAAGCCTATTATTATACCCGTGTTACAAATGAGAAAACTGAGGCAATGAGAGGCCAAGGTCACATGATCAGTACTTGGTGAAGCTACGCCTGAGTTAATGCTGGAACTTTAGAGTAGACAAGTTAATAATGTCTCACAGATTGGCCCTAAATGTGAGCAACATTTAATTAATGACTTGTGAAGTATCAGAAAAAAATGAAACATTTTAAATTGATTGGGAACTACTAAGTCATGTATCAGTAACTAAGAATGACTCTTATTGAATGAAATTAGTTTTCATTATTTTTTGAAAGGCGAATATTCTTGTGTTAGTGTTTCAGTTTTTTTTCATTCACATATTTATTCATTTATTAGCCACACATTTCCTTCTATGTGCCAGTGTCTGCTGCAAGCCTTGGAAGATTCAGTGGTGAGCAAAAAATTACAAAGTCCTTGCTCTTAAGCAAATGTCCAGTGGTGGAGAAAGACAGAGTAAACATGTAAATAAATTTTGTACAGCGACAGAAATACGACTGGACAATGGGACGGAGAGGCACTGAGGAGGCAGGTCTCTTTGGTCAAGATAGTAGTGGTGGCGTTTGAACCGAGACCTTAATGATCAGAGGGAAATTGATCTGGGTAGAAGGATTAGCCAATCTAAAGCTGGGAGAGCAAGAAGTAGAGCTTGTTGCATCTGAGGGACTGAAAAAGACAACTGTGCCTCGAACCCCATGAAGGTCAGGGAAAGATGTAGTAAGTGACCAGAGCACATGGTCCCTGTGAGCCTGGCTAAGTAGTTGAAAATTTAATCTCTTTACAATAGATAGCCTTTAGAGGTTAGAAGCAGTGCAATAATAGCATCTGATTTGTGTTTTTTGAAAGACTACTTTGACTGTTGAGTGTCCTACAAAAGCAAAATACTTGTGTCTCTATGAAGTGCAGATAGTAAAATTTAAAAAGCCCAATGAGCTCATAAGCAGTTGGTTTACTAAGTGTAATCATTTATCTTAACTAGACTTCATTAATATAAGCTTGGTGACCTTGGGGCCCTGAGACATATTAGATTAGGGAAACCCAACTATTTTCAAATAGTGTGATTTGAAAAATTCTCGAAATTGTTGGGGTTCAGGAAGATTATTTTATTGCTGGGCCTGGATGGGAAGTTTAGAATAAGAAAAGAAAGTATGATGGCTGGCTTCCATCTATTCTCCCTTCCTGTGGGAGAAATGATGGTGGGGTGACTACTTTGCTGTTGACCCAAAGCTTAAATTTCAGAGCTAGTTCAATCCAGTAAATATTTGCTGAACAACTATTATATGTTAGGCACCTTGCTGAAACTGGGAATATAGAGAATAATTAATAATAAAAGCAGGTATTACTAACAAGAGACAGGCACTGTGCTAATGCTTAACATGCACCATCTCAAGTTACATTAATTTACACACTAACCATATGGGGTAGATGCATTTATTATACCATTTTCTGGGTGAGAAATCAAATCTCTTTAAGGATTAAGTTACTTCTCCAAGGTTACACAGCTAGTTAGGGGCATAGGCAGGATTTGAACTCAGGTCTGGTATCAGCACCAATTCTCTTAGCCATTATGCTCTATAAGGAACTTACTTGAGAAGATCAGGATTATACATATATGGGTACAACCAACCCTAAGACCATCTGGCAAAACTGGCTGCTTGAGAAGTCCTGGATTTATGTAAGATGCTCTTGGAATGGAGAAGATCGTGAAGGAGGGTCCCCAAAACACACTCTCTATACTAAGGGGCAACAGAAGAGAAAAAGAAGTAGCCTACAGCAGTATGATATTGAGGACCAAGAAACAGTGTTTCTCTCTTTTGTGAATAGTTATTAAGTTATTTCTACTTCAGAATATCAGAAAGAAATCACAGTACTATTGACAGTTTTCAGAGCCACCCTATCTTAGCGTGAATCCTGGCAGGTGTAGAGTTCATAGTATGACCCTGGCACCTAAGTGTAGTTAAGTAAGCTTTCATTTTTCTTTAGGCTGAAAGCAAAGTAGCTTTCTGATAGGTATAGTTTAGGAAAGTCTTCAAAGAAAATATTTAAAGTCCACTATCTCAGAGAAAAGCAATTTTGCAAAAGATCTATCAGCAAAAGCAAGGCCAAACACACCAATTATTTAGTGAGACTTGTATTGTTATATCATTGCTCATGTTGTTTCTTTATGCATTTACCTGGAAGAAGGCTTTTAATGTTCAACAATTCTCAAAGAGATAAAGACCCACACAGACGTGTCAGAAAGAGCTGTGCCCAGGAATTAGATCAGTTTAGGTTTGACAACTTACTAGAATTAGGTAACGTTCTTAATCTTTCTGAGTCTGATTCCTATCTGCAAAATAGGGATAACACTGTCTATTACAGAGCGAGGTGTTTAAATTAAATGACACATGTAAATGAAATATATCCTTCCAGACTGAGAACGTACCTAGTAAATATTAAGTGATCTGCAAATATCCTGCTTTCTTGAAATGGATGAAACCTGTTATCATGTTCTTAACCAATGGTCTAAATATCAAGACAATATTTAGTTAAAAGTTATATTTGTTCTTTCACTGTCCATCTGCATTTTAACATATTCTAACATATTCTCCTTGATCATTTGTGTCAATATTAGTAACATTTGTCATTTAAGCTATTACTGTTCATATGTTTAAAATATTTCAATGCGATATAAGTCATTACTCAAAGGGATGCCTAGCTGGCTTTGTCAAAGATTTATTTTAAGTAAAAATGAAAGACACATTTTTCATTTCCACCAAGTTTTATTGAACAGTGTATTCATTAACTGTATGAACTTTGCGGCCAACCCAATACAGTAGCCAAGACATGGAAACAACCTCAGTGATTTTTGTGGATGAATGGATGAAGAAAATGGGGTTCATACAACCTACTATTATTGAGCCATGATAAAGAAGGAAATCTGGCTATTTGTGACCATATGGGTGGATTTGGGGGGCATTATGCTAAATGAAATGTCAGACAGAGAAAGATAAATACTTTATGATCTCATATGTGAAATCTAAACTGCTGAACTCATGATTGAAAGAATGGAATGATGGTTGCCAGAGCTGGGGGTTGGAGGTGAGGAAAATGAGTGAAGATGATCAAAAGATAAAAACTTCTAGTTATAAGATAAGTGAGTAATCGTGATGTCATGTACAGCTTGGTCGCTACAGTTAACAATACCGTATTTTATGTTTGAAGGTTGCTAAGAGAGTAGATCTTGAAAATTCTCATCACCGAAATAAAATTTGTAATTATGTTAATTAAGGTTAACTAAACTTATTGTGGTAGTCATTTCACACTATATATATCAATCATCACATTGTACACCTTGGACAGATACAATATTATATATCAATTCAATCTCAATAAAACTGGAAAAATCTCATTTATATTTTAGCATAAATATATCAAATGGGTTTCTTGACAAGATGAATAATAACTATAGATAAAAGGAAATAAGATATTGTTGTTGCTGTTGTTTGCTTTTCCAGAGTGCAAAACACTAAAAAGGGGGGAGGTGAGTATGGGCTTGCAAATGCTGCTTCATGGGCCCTAATGCTATGATACAGACATTTAGTCCAGATCTGAAAGAGAACTTGAGTCATTTCAACAAATCTGCAAAACAGTCAGGTTCAAACATGAAGAGATATCAGTAAATTCTTTTTCACACTGAAAGAAATCTGCCTTCAGCTTTCAACAAAACCTCAGTTTTTGGGTTATGAGGGTAACAGTTCTTAAGCAAGCAGTACAATGCTTCCACCAGTGCTTTCTCCCTATGATGAATAAGTTTTCAGTCTCCCCACCAGTGCTCATCCCTTCTCCCCTTAATGTCTTGGCCAAAATTCAACCATCAGCCCAGAAAACTCCTTCCCAGTTTCATTGACTGTACGTGACCACGTTATTTCAATCACCTTGGCACATTTATATTACCTACTTCCTAAGGTAGGTATTATATATATGAGATTTTAAATAAAAGAATGCCTGTAAAGTACTTAATGCTCAACTCCTAGCACAATATGAATATTCTGTAACTGCTGACTAGCATAATTATTATATCATTTACATTAAAACTAATCTGTGCTTTCTTTCACACACCCATGTTCTTTGTCCCCAACTGGGGTAAAGGAAATAAATGAACATTTATTGATTATCTACAGTGAGAGTATAGAATGCAGTGTAGGCTATAGAATTAGTGGTGTTCAAGACTGAAACTGACCTGGATTTGAATTCCAGACCTCTCACTTACTTAGACTTTACGACGCCTCAGTTCCCTTACTGATAATTAGAGATCATAGACATTTCAGGGACCACGGGAAGGATTAAAAATATTATAATGTTTGGATCCAGAAAGGGCATTCATTACCTCATTTAATGTAAACTCTTAGATAATCTGATTGAGTTTTGAGAATCTGATAACGGCTCTGCATCCTTTTGCTATTTGCTAACTATTCATAGCATTTTGCATAGAATTCCAGGGCTTTGCTAATATGAAAATCAATCAAAGGCTTTAGTTGGCACAAAGAATTCAGAGAAATTGTTATGGGTCAAGAATTAGAATTCTTCTTGAAATACAGACTATCATCCTGGAGAAGAAAGAACAACATTTTAATGTGGTCAAATTTGGGTCAAAACTATGCACTTCCATAATGATGTTTCTACCAGGTCTTGATTTGACTGGGATTGAAATTTCTGACATTACTGTCCCCATCACAGACTTGAAAACCTGTCAGACAATCAAGTGCAACCTACAGTTAAAGGTCGCTCATCTAAAAACAATATGGGTATGTTACTACCATTCTGACAAGAGCATTATGAAGATTAAGAAAAAGCACAAATAAACTCTCCTAACACCTGAGAGACAAGTAATCCAGCTTTCAGCTCTTTCAATTCTTTTTCCTTCTTACCTGAATTATTTCCTTCCTTGCTCTGAGTTCTCACTGTGTTTCATGTCCCACAATGCTGGAGTCATTGTAATGCTTTTACTCAGAAATCTCATTTAACATTTAGCATAGTAAATAAGAAAGCCTAAGAAGTGATTGAGGTAAACTGCCATTATTACATCATTCTGATAAGCTGATTTGTCCAGAAATGTAACTTTGCGATTCTCCTTTACTTCTAGTTGCTCACCATTCATGGGCACAAATTGAGTGTATATCAGATATATTAAATTCCTGCAAAATTATCTGTGGTGTGATTTGGGGCTCTCTTTGTGTACTACAGCTTTCCTAAAACTAAACTATTATCATTTCTACTCCTCTTCTGTCTGAAAATCCTCAAAACATAATTTCTAATTAATAGTTATACTAATTGGCATTATAGTCATTCTTTTTTGCTTTTTCTCTGATTATAAGTATCTTCTGATGCTTAAGTCAATCCAATGGGTTCTCTACATATGAGGAAGTTCAAAGAGGAAAGTAGGAGGAGTAGGGTAAGAAGACTTTCACACATAGAATTAGTGGAAGCCTTAGCAGTAACAAAGCTAGTGAAATTAGAGCTCATTAATCAGCAGTCAGGAAAATTTCATCATGTGTTGTCATTAATTGGCCAACTAGGGTAATTAGGCTTACAAACAATAGAAAGCAAAGAATGGAAAATCTATTGTTTCTGCCAGCTTCTCCTGCTTGTTATAAGCGTAATTTTCTCCTAGTTTATGAAACAATAACAGTTTGGTATTAGAATTTAAATGCCATCAATATAAGATATGGAGATATGTGAAGCCTACTACACTTTCTTCGTAAACTAGTACTATAGCATCATAGATTCCAGTAGAATGATTTAGTTGAAAGATAAAATTCATGCAGAGTACACTATTTGTGTAAACCTCAAAAGAATCAAAAAGGATTGCTATATCTTGGCACACTCTTCTTTGTAGAATATGTTAGAGCTGGCCTTTTTTTGATTAAGAGCTACTGTTCTGTAGAGAACACATTTTTCATATTCATAATCATCAGGCAAATAAAGGATCTGACTTCCTTAGAATCAGTAAGTGTTTTTTTCCTCACTTCTTAACAAAGAACAGAACAGCTGATAAGAAAACTAAAATACCTCTTTTTATTGATGTATAGATGACTTAAGATATTATATTAGTTTCAGGCGTACAACATAGTGATTCAATATTTTTATAGATTATACTACATTTAATTATTATAAAATGATGGCTATATTTCCCTGTGCTGAACAATAAAATCCCTCTTTTGTTAAAAAAAATAGCAAATGATGGGTGTTAGAAAATTAATTTATTTCCCATGAATAATGATCAATAACTATGGGACACTGGCCCATGTAAATTAAGAGGCTTCTTTTTCCATGTGATTCTGAATACAAAATGTATCCATATTCAGGAATCGTTTTCAAAGTGAATTTTTTTTGGTACCTTAATAATCATAATGGGTAGTAAGATCAATTTGTTTTAACACTTACGTAGATCAGTGTTGAATATAAAATGATAAAACGTAGGGTCTTTTCACTTTTTAATTTTAACTCTGTATATGAGACGAAAACGAACTGCTTTCTATCATACTGTAGTTTTTGCTCAACTCCTACGACCAAAATCCTTGAAAGAGAGAATTACCTGTTTGTGTCCTTTCAGAACAACCCCCTTGCATACCAGGGCCATAAAAAAACAATAGCCTTGAGAGACCATTCAAGGAAATCATTGTTATTGATTCATCCCTCAAATAGGACCCAATTGAGCAACAAAATGATGCTGAAGTTTATCGTCTCTTCTCAGTGAATTTATAACTCTGGAAGATTTAAATGTCTTTTCCTAGATGACAGAGGTGGCTTCTATACACATACACGATTGACACATACACACAAATAACATCCTGATATCCATTTTACATCTGTAATTCCACTCTGAATTCTCCCTGCCATTAACCAACTCAAATGATACATTATTCAACTCGTTTCCCTTGCTGGTTGAATTGGGTTCAGGAAACAGGGAGCAATTTTAATGTCCTCTTTAGTAAACCTACACCCTATTTATGAACTAAGAAGAAATAGTTTTGGTTTCTATTTTCTGATATCTTGAGCCTTTCATATGATTGCATCTCTCCAACTATATAGCTTGCAGAATTAGTATTATGACTAGACATGCAGAAAAGTTTTGATGCCTAAAAATGTCTTCTCATCTACTAACTGATGGTTGGCACTCAACTCTCATCCCTTTATCTCAGAATCTCATCCCTTTAGCTTAAATCTTTTTTTCCCATTAAAATTCAAATACTGGTTGTGCTTTAAGATCGTAGTAATTTTTACCTCAGCCTGAATGATCCAAAAGCAAGTTTTGGTGATGTGCAAGAGGGAAGAGAACTTGAGGGCATAAGTGTTCTGCAGAGGGTATTAGGGAATAGAGAAGACAGAGCAATAAATAGACTCACAGGGGAAACTCAGAAAGTGGAGCTTGATGAAACAAGCAAACATCACGGTTTTGCTAAGGTCTATTCTAATTAGTTGTTATTTGTGTGTAAAAGTTTGCCTAAAAAGCATAACCTATGAGTGATTTGTGCCCCTGCATATTACGGATGTATAATATAATTCAAACAGTGCAAGGAACACACAGATTACCACATGGCCTCAGCCATGCTCCATTTTGTAGTCTGCCCACTTTGAGCATCAGAAAATGGATTGTAGAAATCTGGTTCATCTTATTTTAAACTTCTCATTTCCCAAATTTGAAATAGTATTTATTTAAAAACTAGTCTCTTTATAAAGATCGCAAAAACACTATAAAGTATTCATTGAAAAGAACCTAACATTTACTACTGTAGTACATTATGTACAATTTATTGACTATTTCTACTGAATATACATTTATGTATTATATAATCTAACATTTATATTAAGTATAACTATAATATGATTCTTGTGTCAACCTTGACAAAGCTGGTGAAATCCTTTGCTACAAAAATATGTCTCTGCCTTATCTTTTTGTTTCTGTATTAGTTTCCACATTTGCCAGCAAGATACTTTTCATCCTACTAAACTAATAGGCCACTTATTTGAATACTGGATAAAATACAAATTGCAGAGAATTCTCCATTTTTGTTGATAATTTTAAAAATTTCAACTAAAAGTGCAAAGCTTTTATCAATTTCTGTAGCTTGCGCTCTTCCTAAACCTACTTGCTTCTTCCATCAATATTTAAGTTTCTGGTTTTAAATAACTGTGACTCTCCTTTAATGTGTTCTCTGTTAAAGGCTTTCTCTCCTTTTAGAATTGTTAGTAGGAGAAGTGGTATTTTTTGTGGGAAGAAAACTTCATCTTCTCTACTACTCAGCTGTCAGGACTATAGAGCTACATCCTCAGTTGTATAATCAAAAACCTGGCCTGGCATCAACTAGTGAGATTAAAAACCACTTTTTCAATTCCATGCAATTAAAATATTTACATCAATTTCTCTTGGTTGTAACAATACCATAGAGAACCCAGTGTAGGTGTGGCTCATGATTCTGCTTCTCTGACTCATGATCTTATACTTCTTGCTTCCAACTTCCTAATGAATGTGCCCTTTAGCAATTGCTGGGGGCCAGGTTTGTTTACTGCTACTCCTTTCCAACAGTTCAAGGCCATGAGGCATCTCTTGAATGTATTTCTTTACTACAAAGTATTTCTCTCCCCTGCCCTCACCCCACTCTCAGGTTCTGTTGCTTATTTAAGATTTGCATCTGTAAAGAGTCATTTGGGATTGTTTCCTTGGTGGACTGGCTGTCTTCCAAGATTTTGTTGTTAACCTTGTCTGACATTTTAAAGAGGACCTTTCGGTGTTGTTATAAAACTTCTCAAGGAAAGGAAAACAGAAGTGCTCATCTAACCCTCTTCTAAAGACTATGCAAAAAAACCAGTTGTTTTAAAACATTATGGCTGGTGATATAAATGGCTGCAACATATTATATCTACACCTGCATGTTTTTAACTTCCAGAAACTAAAAATCAGCTCTGCAACATGCAATCAGCCGTGAAGAAAGAAAGAAACAAACAAAAACCCAGTATTGAAAATTTTCTGCCTGATACTTGAATGTATTGGCGAACAAGCCTGCTACTTCTAGTGTTTACATAAAGACAGTAGTCAAATAACCAATGCAGTAAAAGAAACAATTCTTCTGTGAGAAAAAAGAATGATGCTACTTAGAGTTGATGAACATGAACTTTAGGATTTTTTTTTTTTTTTTTTTTTTTTTCTGTACGCGGGCCTCTCACTGTTGTGGCCTCTCCCGTTGCGGAGCACGGGCTCAGCGGCCATGGCTCACGGGCCCAGCCGCTCCGCGGCATATGGGATCCTCCCAGACCGTGGCACGAACCCATATTCCCTGCATCGGCAGGCGGACTCTCAACCACTGCGCCACCAGGGAGGCCGGAACTTTAGGAATTTTAGAGCTGAAAATAATCTTGGAGACCTCCTTTTAGCGATGAGGAATATGAGGTCTATGGTGGTTAAGTGAATTGTCCAAGCCAGAGATGGGACTAGGGTCAAAGTTGAGGTCTTCTGCCAGGATGTTGAGCTTACTCTTTGAACTTGCTGGGTGTTTACATATTGCATCAACAGAGCCTATATGTACTGGATTTTCTTCCATTTACTAATAGAAGCAAGTTAGTGCCTTTAAAGGTATTGTAGTATAAAATCAGCCCATTCAGCCAAAAATTAGTCAATCTAGGAGTCCCAAAGAGACAATGCTTTGCAGGCTTTTTCTTTTCTTTTCATTTCTTTTCCACTGCAAATGGGAATTACATAGATAATGCATGTTTGTGTGTATGTATGTATACATATATATACATATATATATACTTATATCTTGTTCAAATTTAAAAGAATACAATTTTTATAGTCTAATTACGTATGACATAAAAATAGAACATCGTTAATCAAATACATTTGCAGTATTTATTTTTGTAAGTAACTTCCTTTCTTTATATATCTATACAGTTTTAAAGATAATGGGACGACACAGAAATATTATTCATTTTCAAGCTAACACTGATAAATAATGTTTTGTAAGTGCCCTAAATTATGTAAAGACTAAAAGTTCCATTGTTCTATCTATTCTATGGAAAGTGGTTGATGTTTAGCTATGAAATAATATATCAATCTCAGGAAACAATTCTTAGGTCAAAAAACTTATTTTCCCTGTGATGTCTTTTCACAAAGATTTAATT
Organism: Mesoplodon mirus; assembly: GCF_964341445.2. Taxonomy (NCBI): domain Eukaryota; kingdom Metazoa; phylum Chordata; class Mammalia; order Artiodactyla; family Ziphiidae; genus Mesoplodon; species Mesoplodon mirus. The sequence continues at coordinate 118,048 of NW_028295101.1, read as the reverse complement.
CAAAGAATTTACCTTTGTAAGATCTCCATCACTTTTCACCATTGTTCCCATGCATGTTCCTGTTAAGAGTGCCTGATTCTGTTGCTAAGCAACCTTGCAGTCTTGTTGGGTCATGATGGTGAACTAATGATTATTTAAAATGTGTCTGTTTGGATAGGGTCTTTTAAAGAATATCGTGATACTTTTGTGTAAGAGGCTGGGTAAGAGGGTTCTTCATTTCAACTTACAGTTCTACAGGAATATAAGTGATAGAATAATGTTTTCCAGAAGAGTTGGAAGAATGCCAAGAGTACACTAAAGAGCACTAGGTCTCACTTCCTCCCGGTATGCTTTTTTTCTAGAAAAGGGTAAAAGTCAGTCAGATGACAAGTCAAGAAATTGACCAAAGGATTTCAAAGAAATAAGAGGAACATCAATATTCCTTTTATTGACTAGATTATATTATTATGTTTTTCCTTCTCATCCCAAATTCTTAAGAAAAATTGTCATGCCATATTATGTTGAAAACCAAGTCCAATGTAAGCGAGACATGGGTATTTGAATTTTATCAGGCTTCCAGATAAAACTAAATTGTTGATTAAATCCTCTCCATCCTGCTTGCTCTTGTCCCAGACATCCCTCTCCAGTTCAGGAATATCCTCCTTTAAACAGCTTATTTAACCATATGGGACTGATGCCAGTAGCCTTAATATTTTCTGTACGGTATACTGGGATATATAAGGGGACTACCATCATATCTCTAGCATGTAGTGGGAGTTGGTAAATAGCATTCCCAGTGTGTATCTGGAAAAACAGAAAGGTTGTTCCTTTAAACAATCTTTTTTGGTGATAAAGCAAAGAATCAAAGGTATTTCATTACTAAAGAATCAGAGAATGTCCTAACTCTAAGAGAAGAGCACTTCTAACGTCATCTCAATATCCATCTAATCCAGAAGCAGAGCTGATGGTGCTACCAAGAGACAGAGTCTCCTTGTGGGGACACCACCTTCAAAAGTTTTGGAAGGTACCCCCAAACATCACCAGTTTTCTTTGCACCCTGGCTTGTCTCTAGTATTTAAAGATACATCTGATACTTATTGATTCTATTTATATTTTGAGGGTGATCCCTTCTTAGGGATATCATCTCATATGCAAAGTTAAAAGTATTGATCATTTTTCTCTCCTAAACTTAAACTATTATAATTTATGTTTAAGGCAGCCAAGTTTAATAGCTTTATGACTTGGGGCCATAAAGGTGAGTGTTTCAATCTTGGTTCACTGTTCTGTAGGTGGTATATGGCCACTCCAGGTATCAGTTTTCTTACTTATAAAATAGAGTTTGCAGTGCTTTCTTCACAGAGAAACGATTAAATTTGATATGCTAACATAGTGTCTACCATATAGTGTACATTAAATGTGAGCCCTCTTTCCTATCTCCACTGGGTGTGGCCAACTTCTAGTTTTCTAGGATTTACTAGAAAATTTCATACCTTCTAGGAATATATGGCTTCTGATCATATTCCCTTACCATCTTCATTTTACTAACCTAAAGGCTCTTAATTTTTTTGTAATTCCCACATTCTTATTTCCTATCTCAGCTACTTTTCTGTTAATTTTTTAGAATTCAGTTTATTCTAGCAGGCATTAATTGAGGTAAGGGGAATTACAGTAGATCCTATGGTTACAAATGTAAACAGGATCCCTGTTCTCAGGTACCTTACAGTCCAGTGTCAAGAGTAGTAAACAGAAAAAAATTGCAATTTGACCTGATAAATTCTGTGATATTGGTAAGCCTGTGACAACACAAGTGAAATACCTAAATCAGATTAAGGAGGATGGGAAATTAAAGGTAAAGGAGCTGGTCGTACTTGTAGGCTTTTCTCTAGAGTTGGCAAACATCTGTACCTGTGTTCAAGGTTTAGATTGACCAAGACAGCCTTAACATTCCTTTCAGCTTAATAAAACTTTAGACAGGTTTCTTCCTGACTTATAGGCCCTTGACCTCCCCTTATTTAGAACATTTACTCTAAAAAACATGGAAATTCTTTTTTCACCCCTTTCACATGTAAATCTTCTTCTAGTCATCTTGCCAGATTTACAACCCAGGAATGTCTTTCTCACGGACATGGGAGCCATTTTTTGAAATGTAATCATCAAGAAAGATAGCACCGCATTCTCTGTGGGAGGGCAAGAGTCTAACTTCAATAAGTGCTGATTAGGAAACACAGATGGCCTAATCACATTAACCAGTCTCCTCCTAATGTCCTCCAGTACCAGTCCACTAGCTCACTCCAGAATTGATAAACTGTCCCACCTTTTGTTTCAGCAGAGTTTAGTCCAATCTCTCTCTCCAATTGCAAGTTTTCAATAAACTTTCCCTTGCCTGTTTAAGTCTGTCCTTGGACAGGATACATCCAGGTTTTGTACAAGGGGAAAAAACGGATTTCTGCCCAATAATCTACTCACTGATGCCTGGCACTTGGTCAACTTTTGTAATTTCTGATTTAAATAAGTCCATCATGTCAATGTCTAGGGGGAAATGTTTTCAGTGGCTCTAAACACTTTGAGCAGTGATAAATGAAATCTCTGAGTTCACCATCTTCTAACTGGAACTAGAATTATTTTTCCAAAAATATATTTCTTTACACTTATGCACAAAATGAGCCTCTGCCTCAAAGAGACTGTGAGTAGGCTCAAGTATCCACTTGTCCTAATAGCTTTATACTCATTCTTTTGGTATTTCAATTATCTCAAGTGTTCAGAATCATGAATAAAGTTGGGAGCAATTCATGATGATGTTAATCAATTATAAATTACTCAACAAGGGCTCCCCTTATTATACTCTCCATGAAGCTCTCTAGAGGATCAGCTCAGGTACTGGCCTCAGGCACAGTCTAGATTGAGAGAGGATTTCAAATAATTGATGGTTTTAGCCAAAATTTTGAATTCTAAAAATGGATGGAAATTTGGAAATTCTAAATCAATCATAGCAAATTACAAATTATCATCAAGAAAGACTGCATAATAAAAATTTCTAAAGGTTACTGTAGAAATTAAGCTTAAATTCAAATTTAATTCTAAGGTAAATAAAACTATGTATTCCATTTTCTTTTTTCATTATAAAATTTATAAAACCAGAATTTTCCTTCTAATGTGCGCATTTGGTGTACTTGCTTTTTATTTCCAAAAAAAGTTTCCCTAACTTAAGGACATATACAACATAAGGTACCTTAGAATTAAGGAAATATGGGAGAATGATTTTGATTACCTCCTCATGCTACATGAAAATTCATTACTTCAAACTTTCTTGAACAGTTTTTTTAAAAGATGCCAGTTACCTAACTCATACAAACACCCATATACATATGTACATCTTTCTTGTTGGGGAACAGACTTATATTAGTGAAAGTAAGTGGTCATTAAAGTTAATGTGTTCATTTTATATAGTTATAATTTAAGATATAGTAGAAATTCGTTTGAACATGATATATACCTTGTAAAAATATATTAGAGACTTATAGAACCACCTCACAGTGACTATATTTGTCCATTATGAGGTTTAGAATATACTTTACTACTTAAATGAGTTGAGTATGATATTTTATCATTATACCTTTGCTTTTGTCATATATTGTGGATGTAGAGTCTTTGGTCAGAAACATACCCTCTATATTATAAAAACATCATTATAGAAAAATGTAGTATTCTTTTAATATATAATTTAACATGAAACTAAGACAGATTTTCAGCAAAAGAAGGGAGCTGCATATAGTTGGCTTTTACTGGCAGGCCTGTTTCTGCCCAGTAATTACCCAGTCTTTACATACATGTTACAGTTCAGTGCTTTGAAGGAAATCCAGTTTTCTTTGCTCTCTGATCTTTTCTTCTCACAAAATACTTAGCAAACACATAGCTATTAGCTCCATAGGAAGTGGTTGTATACATCAGGTATTTTTCACAAGCCCACTTAACCAAGGTACCAAGTAATTTGACTAGAATCCAAACCAAATCAGTTGAAGAGCTAAGTGTGCAAAAAATCCTGTAACACACTAGATTCCAATGAGCCACAGTTTTATTAACACTGCATCACTTAGCAAACTCAGCTGGGGTCTTTGGGTCTTTAGGTTGAGTTTCTTTAATTGGCAAATGCTTAAGAGCACTCCTTATTGATTGATTGATTGATTGATTAAAGAATCATCTTTTTTTTAATTTATTTATTTTTGGCTGTGTTGGGTCTTCGTTGCTGCACGCGGACTTTCTCTAGTTGCGGGGAGTGGGGGCTACTCTTCGTTGCGGTGCGTGGGCTTCTTATTGCGGTGCCTTCTCTTGTTGCAGAGCACGGGCTCTAGGCACGTGGGCATCACTAGTTGTGGCACATGGGCTCAGTAGTTGTGGTGCATGGGCTTAGTTGCTCCACGGCATGTAGGATCCTCCCAGACCAGGGCTCGAACCTGTGTCCCCCGCATTGACAGGCGGATTCTTAACCACTGCGCCACCAGGGAAGTCCCTAAGAGCCCACTTTAAATGCAGTTACACAATGACATCATGATAAGAAATGCTATAGGAATATAGGCATAGAAAAAAAAATTATCATCACTCACATATGCCCTGAGCATTTTCTGCTGGAGAATCTGAACTTCATAATGAGGGTACTAATATATTACATGCTTCTGATAGTAAGTTCTTATCACTTGAGAAATATCATTAAACGTTATATCTCTGCAGCTTAATCCTTCTTAACCTGAAATATACCTTTAGAAATAATATTTTAACAGTTTGAGAAAATTCAGCTATTACATAGCTATTTACCTAAATATTTATGTGAGATAATTATGAAAGCATTCTATTAATAACTTTTTGAAGACATTGTAATAACAATTTAGTCTTAGAATTTTAGAAAAAAAATAAACCAATAAAGGTACTTCTTCTGTTTCCAACTGTACAAATGAAAATTCTGAAGCTAAGTAAATTGGGCAAAGTATGTTGCTGTTTCATAAGTTAATGAAAGTAAATTTATTTATTAAATTTTTATTTATTTATATTTTCATGGGTTTATAACACATAAGGTTCATGTGTATAAGATTATATTTTGACATTTATATAAACTACAGTGTGCTCACCACCAAAAGGTTAGTTGTCAACTGTCATCATATTGTTGACCCCGGCATTGGGTGTCCAGCACTGTAGCTTGTTGGTCGTTGAATGGAGCTGGGTCTTGGTGTTGAGATGGAGATCTCTGGGAGATTTTCGCCATTTGATATTACATGGAGCTGGGAGGTCTCTTGTGGAACAGTGTCCTGAATTTGGCTCTCCTACCTTAGAGGCACAGCACTTACGCCTGGCTGGAGCACCAAGAGCCTTTCATCCACACGGCTCAGAATAAAAGGGAGAAAAAGTGAATGAAAAAAGAAAGAAAGAAAGAAAGAAAGAAAGAAAGAAAGAAAGAAAGAAAGAGAGAGGAAGGAAGGAAGGAAGGAAGGGGATAAAATAAAATAAAATAAAGTAATATAAAATGAAATAAAGTTATTACAATAAAAAATAATTATCAAGGAATCAATTTTCTTTTTATTTTCTCTTTTCTTTTTTTCTCTTGCGGTACGCGGGCCTCTCACTGTTGTGGTCTCTCCCGTTGCAGAGCGCAGGCTCAGCGGCCATGGATCACGGGCCCAGCCGCTCCACAGCATGTGGGATCTTCCCGGACCGGGGCACGAACCTGTGTCCCCTGCATCGGCAGGCGGACTCTCAACCACTGCACCACCAGGGAAGACCCAACTTTCTTTTTAAAGTAAAGAACAAAAATGGACGGACAGAACCCTAGGACAAATGGTGAAAGCAAAGCTTAACAGACAAAAGCTCACACAGAAGCATACAGACACACTCAGAAAAAGAGGAAAAGGGGAAAAAATAATATATCTTGCTCCCAAAGTCAACTGCCTCAATTTTGGGAGGATTTGTTGTCTATTCAGGTATTCCACAGTTGCAGGGTACATCAAGTTGATTGTGGAGATTTAATCCACTGCTCCTGAGGCTGCTGGGAGAGATTTCCCTTTGTCTTCTTTGTTCGCACAGTTCCCGGGGTTCAGCTTTGGATTTGGCCCCGCCTCTGCGTGTAGGTCGCCTGAGGGCATCTGTTCCTCGCTCAGACAGGACGGGATTAAAGGAGCAGATGCTTCGGGGACTCTGGCTCACTCAGGCCGGTGGGAGGGAGGGCTACGGAGTGCAGGGCGAGCCTGTGGCGGCAGAGGCCGGCGTGATGTTGCACCAGCCTGCGGCGTGCCGTGTGTTCTCCCGGGGAGGTTGTTCCTGGATCACGGGACCCTGGCAGTGGCAGGCTGCACAGGCTCCCGGGAGGGGAGGTGTGGATAGTGAGCTGTGCTATCAAACAGGCTTCTTGGTGGCTGCAGCAGCAGCCTTAGTGTCTCATGCCCGTCTCTGTGGTCCATGCTCTTAGCCTCGGCTCGCTCTCTTAATCCCCTCTCCTCGCGCACCAGGAAACAAAGAGGGAAGAAAAAGTCTCTTGCCTCTTCCGCAGGTCCAGACTTTTTCCCAGACTCCCTCCCGGCTAGCCGTGGTGCACTAACCCCTTCAGGCTGTGTTCAGACCGCCAACCCCTGTCATCTCCCTGGGATCCGACTGAAGCCCGAGCCTCAGCTTCCAGCCCCCGCCTGCCCCGGCGGGTGAGCAGACAAGCCTCTCGGGCTGGTGAGTGCTGGTCGGCACCGGTCCTCTGTGCGGGAATCTCTCCGCTTTGCCCTCCGCACCCCTGTTGCTGCGCTCTCCTCCGTGGCTCCGAAGCTTTCCCCCTCCGCCAGCCGGAGTCTCTGCCCGCGAAGGGGCCTCCTAGTGTGCGGAAACCTTTCCTCCTTCGTGGCTCCCTCCCACTGGTGCAGGTCCCGTCCCTATTCTTTTGTCTCTGTTTTTTCTTTTGCCCTACCCAGGTACGTGGGGAGTTTCTTGCCTTTTGGGAGGTCTGAAGTCTTCTGCCAGCGATCAGTGGGTGTTCTATAGGAGCAGTTCTAGTAAACTCAGGTAGAATAAAATTTGTTTACATTCATTATTGTAATTAAACCAACACACATTTTAATTAAAATAACAAACTTAAACTAGGTTTTATTTACTGAGGATTATCCCAGATTAACACTTGGGTTAGTTTCTATATTTCTGAGAGTTTTAGAAGACCCAATTTTTTCAAGTACTTGACCTTCAACCCAACTAAATAGAGCTCTTTTACAAATTAATTTTGGCAATACCATCCTAAGGTAGAAAAATACCACACATATACAATGTACATATATAGACACACGTACATATATAGACACACATAAACATACAGACAGATGCAAACAGGCCTTATAACTATAGTTTTAAAATTTTAGCTATGATTAAGGTACAGTAATATAAAACTCACGAGTTTATAAATGAACAGGTGGATCCAAATTTTGTTTTGGCAGTTGGAATAAGTGACGTTCACCTGCTCAGATGGCTAAAGCTTTTTATTAATATTTGTGGAGAGGACATTTAAGATTTTTTTATTTGCCCAATTTCCAATTACCATCCCTCCCCGTTTTTCGGATGAGGAACATCTCCCTAAGGTTTGCATTTTAGGGAATGGCTGTTGAGTCAATAGAGGAGATGGAGGTAGAAAATCTACATCACAGAGAAAGTATCCAAGTTTTCTCCAAGATGGAGTTTTTCAGGCATATTTGCCTGTTTTCAGAGGTCCAGGGTAATTACTATTTAAATTTTTCTTTTTCTTAAGTGCAAGACAGTTCTGTCTCCAATGTCCTCGTTTTTAACAATATCTACAAGCATTTTGAGATGAATAGGGGAGGTTTGGAGATTGGTAAAATAGGTGGAATTTGATTTGCTTCTAGAGCCACATTTCTGGTTTTTTAGAGGTTTGTAAGACAAAGATTGTTGTTTCCAATTCCCCAAAGACCTGGTTAAAAGCCTATCAAGGGACTGATGTGCCCATCCAACTAAACCTGCTTCTTTATATCAGGGAGATTTCCAACTAAGATGAAAATTAAAAGATTTCTAGAGCTTGAGGGTTTAATGCAGTATTCCTTCAAAAAGTCTGCCTAAAGCATTTAAGAAAGACCTTTCTGAGTACCAAATTCAACCTCAGACCAATTCACCTTAGGGAGAAACCTGTACTATTGCTTCTACTAGCCCCTAAACATTGGCCTCCAGGTGACCCATTTCCCGATCATTTGTAGGAGGGCCTGGGAGAACTTCTGGCCATCTGTTTCCTCTGCAGCGGGGAGGTGTTCCTCAGGGGACTTCCTGGCTTGTCTGATAGCTGTAGTATAATCAAGGGTGGGAAGAACATCCCTTAACAGCCAATCTAGGTTGCTGTGAGTGTGGTTGTGAATGGCCACTAAGCTTTCCATTCCTCTCTAAATTTGGTAAGAGGTTCTGAAAGTTGAGGTAAAAGGCTTTATAACTTAGAAGATCTGCTGCTGTCTGGGGGCCATGAATTTTTTGTGGTGTGGGTCCTGGAAACAACCACAGAGGCATTGCATAGGAAGGCCTAAAGCTGGCAGAGCCTGTTTACAGAGCCCTGGAAAGTGGCAAGGGTCATAAGGGATGGAAAAATGATCCCTACCATTTGTCTCTGGTACTTATTCTGAATTCAGTTCCTTGCTTTTAGTATTTTAATGCCTAATCTGTATACCCCAGGCCTAGAGGTTAGGCCAGAGTGCTCTCTGTAAATCTTGTAAAGAAAGGGAAGTCAAAACAGGCAACTTGATGTTTAATGGATTTGGGGGGAAGTTGGAGGAATCTGGGGACCTAAGGGAGTTCACTGAGGTGTTGGAGTTGGATTTTGAGAGGTAGGGTTTAGACCAGAGGTCCAGAGAGCCGAAAGTTCTGGAGGGTCAGGGACAGGGAGTTGGGGGTAAAGGAATGTATAAGAGGATGAAAAAGGGGAATTTATGTCAGGTGTAGATGTTATTTTTGTTCTGAGTCTAATTTCTGTTCTCTCGTCTTATTAAGGGAGTCCCTAACAATAGCCATTACACTTAAATATAGCCAATTCCAAGCTCCCATTGTCTGGCAATTGACAGGTAGGATCTTATCTTAATCTCAATATCAAATCAAACCAATAAGACTTTTTATGGCTTAACCATGGATGCAAGAAATGTCCCAAAGGAGACTGCAAACATGCAGCCCTAACAATATCTAGAATGAGACAATGAAGGTTGAGATGACAAAGGCCCCTTGTGACAGACTCCCCTGAGAGCTGGCATAGTCAGACAAAGAGATGCCAGTTGCAAGCCCAGATTGTTACCAGTGATTCTGATCAACTGGCTACCGCACTTGGAATCCCAGTCTTTTCAACTGGAAATGCACATAAGTATAGGTACCTTCCAGGTGGTGGAGACTAGAGGTGATATTCTCACTGGTCATAAAGCTAAGCTCTTAAGCATAGAACAACACAAAAGGAAAATTTCCTGCACCTCTTTTTTTTTTTTCATATACACATGAATGGCTTCAGCTAAGCCTTGGGTCTCTTGGAGCCAAACTGATAGCTAAGAGGCATGTGCCACTGGATTGGGGATTGTGGTATTTTACCACGTACCTCATGACATGGAAATTTTCTTGAGGTTGGTGGTGACCTAGTCAATTTAACCCATTCATGACCAACTTATCCTAACCTGGGGGTCTTGGAGTTAGGTTGCAAGTGCTCTAACAGCTTTTAAGTGCTCGACTGTGCCCACCAATTTTGTGGCTTGCTTCTGAAATTCCATTAGTCATAGCCTTTACCTCATGTGCACATTAACTCACAGTGCCTGTCTGGTGAGGACTGTGAACTCACCAGTCTGTGAGGCAGGCTCAAATGACAAGCTTATAGGACTTTTGCCTCTGTTATACACTGTGGTTTTCATCCTTATGGCAAATGACACAAAAGACATAAACAAAGAAAAGAAACAGTAGGAAAAGAATCAATAGAAAACAAGAGTACTCATATCAAATTTTTACCAGAGTAGGTGTTCCTAAGGAACGAATTCACCCAAATATTTTCTCCTGCTAATCTAAATTTAGAAAAAGCAAAGGACTCTCACCACCTTCACTTCCATCAGACCCTGCAGGCAGAGATCTGGGAGACTGACATGAGATTTCTTCTTTTGGCTTTTGTCAGAGGTCCCAGGTTCTCTCAGCTGCAGCAGCCAGAGTGAGCAATGTCCAGCCAGTGAAGGTCGCTTCATGGTTGCCAACTCGAGTGGAAACATTTTCCTACTACCCTTCTAGGTTCTTTGGCTGGTCTAATAATCAAATTGACCTAAGACATTAACAGGAGAAAAACAAATTTAATTTTATATGTATGGGAGTCCCATAAAAATAAGAGCCCCAAAAGGCAGCCAGGGAATTGAAGCTTATATAACATTTTGAGCTAAGGAAAGGGGTAGGGGTCTGGGGGTACAAAGGGAAAGAAGGCCATTCACAGGAAGGAAGAGATGTTTAGAAAACAAAGTTTGCCCTGTTACGCAAGTAAGTCTCTTAGGTAAAAAGTTCTCTCTGGTAATAGCTTTTTTCCTGGTACAGGCTCCCTTTCCAATGTAAATTTAAGCTGTTGAGGGGCAGGTAAAGGGCTTTTCCTGAATCTGATGTATTTTGATTATCTTTCGCTCAAAATAATCCTTATGCCAAAGAGACATCTTCTGGGGTAGAAAAATGTGTTCCCCTTTAATCCTCCTATAATAAAATACAGAATAACAGGAATAAAAAGAGAATTTTTAAAATCAATTTATTTATTTTATTTTATTTATTTTTGACCACATTGGGTCTTTGTTGCTGCATGCGGGCTTTCTCTAGTTGTGGTGAGTTGGGGATACTCTTCGTTGCAGTGTGCGGGTTCTCATTGCGTTGGCTTCTCTTGTGGCAGAGCACGGGCTCTAGGCATGCGGTCTTCAGTAGTTGTGGCTCGCAGGCTCTAGAGTGCAGGTTCAGTAGTTGTGGTGCACGGGCTTTGTTGCCCGGCAGCATGTGGCATCTTCCCGGACCAGGGTTTGAACCCATGTGCCCTGCATTGGCAGGTGGATTCTTAACCACTGTGCCACCAGAGAAGTCCCCAAACAGAATTTTAATAACAGGTATACCTCCTATATACATGGGAGGTACCCAGGAAAACTGAGTATCTCCCCAAAATGGTCCAAGCCACCACCTGAGATACCATCTCCAGCTAAAGACAAAGAAGATGTTTAGTGTGGGGGGGCAGTTATGGGAGGTTACCCGGCAAAGCACAGTAAATAAAGATATGTTTGTTATTCAGATTTAAGTCATTTTCCTCTCTACTGATAAGAGTTTCTAGAGATTTAGAGTCATCCTTCCTGTTCTGATATAGAGGGGGAGACACCCTTACAAATGGAGATTTCCCCTTGTAAATGTCCTTTACAAAAGGGTAACTTCTACTTGGTTTTCTGAGTTTCTCCTGAGTCTGCTCTTTTTTTAAAAATAACCAGTCTAAAATAATTCTTATGGCAAAGAGGCATATTTTGGGGTCCCAAATTTTCCTCCACTTTTGTATAATGGATGATAGAATTGAATTAATGTTAATTTTCATAAGTGTGGTAGTGGTGATATGGGTTTGTATCCTCATTACAGGCATAATGAAGTATTTAGAGGTGAAGTATAATATCCTCAGGCTAATATCAGATTGTTTGAAAAAAGAGACATAGGTGTGTGTGAGTGTATGTGTGTGTGTGTGTGTGTGTGTGTCTGTGTTTGGAGAGTGAGAGAGAGAGAGAAAACTGGCATTGTGGTACATTAATAGTTGGTATATTTATTCATTATACTGGTCTTTCAACATTTCTTTGAGTTTGATACTTTTCTCACAAAAATGCAAAAAATAAAATATGAATTAAAAATTTGGTTTAACTGCTTATAGACATTATCAACTGTGTATGTATTTATGCGATTTTATAGATTTTAATATTTCATCTTTTTTTCCATAAATAATTGTATACCAAAAATCTATGGAACATCAATTTGAAGGAAACACTCTAAGTATGAATACCAAAAGTGTTGCGTGTAGTGAGTATCAGCTCATGTTTTTTTGTTATGTATATAGATGATTGTCAATGAATCTATCTGTGGACTCGAGGGACATTCTGATATCAGCATTCAGTTCTCTCCTTGAGTCCATAGAATAAATGTACAAAAATCATAGCTGACTATGAAAGAGAGTTTGACTTAGAATAGATTTTCAAGAAAGGTTCACAGTATTTTTAAAGAACAGTAGTAAAATTAATGCTAGAGTAGATTAATGTCTGTGAATTTGGATTTTTTTTTCAAGTCTTGAGATATTTCTCTCCAATTAATTTCACGGAATTATTGTATAATGTGTCACCCAAGTAGAACTAACTATAACATATGGATGTTCATACATTATTTCAATTCTGTTTTGTTCTTTTTATACTATGCAATCTCATTATGAGGACACTGCATAATGATAGGTTTTACTCAATCTCACGGTAAGCTTAATATTCTCTTTTCATATTGTGTGCAATATTGCGGTGTGGGGGGGAATACATATTACTTTTAGAAATCATAACCAAATCGGGTATATAGAATGGATTGAAATGGGAATTAAATGATCTGGTTAAAAGTATTCTAGCAAGACCTAGTAACTGGAAAGAAAATATTTTTAATAAAAACGATTATTTTGTAGTTTCATTTTCATTGCTAAAGCATATATTTCACATTTTTATGTTCAAAAAGCTAAAATTTCCATTATTCTTTCTTTCACCTTTCACACTTGAGAAACCTATTTTTCTGTACCTGCGAGTGTCCTACTTTATAATAGTAACGCAAGTGCAATCCTGATAGCATTTATGCTATCATAAAAATTGGTCTACTACTCTCACCTCTCTTAAAAATTATACTCTTAGATTAATAGATTACCTTCGCATGTTAGATATTTAATAGTCTCCCACCAAAGTTATATATAATTGTGCACCAGTAAGTACTTTAGTCATAAAAGCTTTGGTTCCACCAGTGTTATATGATGTCACTTTCTCTACAGAAACTTTTATTTGCAAAAATAGGTCTACAGGATTCACGTCAGAATCATATTTAGAAAATTCCTCAGTCTACAATTTTCTGTAGTCTAGCACTTTTCTGGAAAGACATCTAACAAAGCAATTTTTACCTAATATACTGATGCTGGTTAATTGTTTCTTTTGTTTTTAATGCTCTTTAAGATAGCTTTCTAATTATGGTACATATTTTCACATTTACTAATGTTGAGGTACTCTGTAGCACATAACAGAGTTTATTATAGTGGTTCACTTCTTGGAAGACAATTGTGCTATTTTGTGAGGAGTTTATGTTTAGGATAATGGCTTTAGTTTGCAAAGCTCATTCATGTGAATTATTCATGTCAACACATGTTTAATGTGTACTTACTATGTTCCATATACAAGGTTATGTACTAGAGATAAAAGGAAAAGGAGGAAGAGAGAAGGACTGGCCCAAGGAGGAGGAGAAAGCATGATCTAAGACTCAGGACTTAGTAAAGGACATTGATCCATTACAGATTTTTTTTAACTTTTACTGTTTACAACTATTTAAACTTAATAAAACAGCACAGAATCACTAGTATATCCAAAACTCAGAGTCAAGATGTGATTTTTCCCTATTTGATTGGTACCTTGTTTTAGAATAAAATATTAGTGATACACATGAGAGCTCTCAAAGTCCATGGCATTTTCCTTGCTGCTTAGTTACACACGGTCTAAAGTTTGACTATACTCTAGCATCCATATTTTTGTAAATCAAGAATTTGTTTATAGTTAGAAATCCTATTCTACTCTTTTATATTTTGAACTTGCATAAATAATATATTTCCTTTTGTAACTTGCATTTTTCATTCAATGTTATGTTTTTCCCCTCAACAGATTTGGAGTTTATCTATTCTAATTCTAGATTTTTAGTAATTAAAGGTCGTACATTCCTACTTGAGTGATCACAGTCTTATATTTAATAGCTCTAACCCTTACAGAAAACAAAATTGATGAGTTTCAAAGCATTGGTTCTGATTGTATTTTATATCATCTCCATGTAATTATCATCTCTATTTTAACTGTACTTATTTATTATTATTATTATTTTAGTTTCTAATTTCTTTTTTTTTAATATCTATATTGGAGTATAATTGCTTTACAATGGTGTGTTAATTTCTGCTTTATAACAAAGTGAATCAGTTATACATATACATATGTTCCCATATCTCTTCCCTCTTGCATCTCCCTCCCTCCCACCCTCCCTATCCCACCCCTCTAGGTGGTCACAAACCACCTAGCTGATCTCCCTGTGCTATGCGGCTACTTCCCACTAGCTATCTATGTTACGTTTGGTAGTGTATATATGTCCATGCCACTCTCTCACTTTGTCACAGCTTACCCTTCCTCCTCCCCATATCCTCAAGTCCATGCTCTAGTAGGTCTGTGTCTTTATTCCCATCTTACCACTAGGTTCTTCATGACCTTTCTTTTTTTCTTAGATTCCATATATATGTGTTAGCATACGGTATTTGTTTTTCTCTTTCTGACTTACTTCACTCTGTATGACAGACTCTAGGTCCATCCACCTCACTACAAATAACTCAATTTCGTTTCTATTTATGGCTGAGTAATATTCCATTGAATTGCACTTTATTTTTGACTTGGCCCCCAAATTAGTCACACAATTACACAGTGTTTAACAGTTAAACTTCTTGGATTTATCTACATGTATATCACTTTCTTTGCTCAGTTTGTTCTTTAATCCCACTTCTTCATGGTGAGTTTAATTCCCTTCAGTAAGAAACCTATTCCTTGGAAGTTTTAGTATTGAAGATCTATCGGTAGAAATTTCTGTCTTTGTCCGAAAATGTCATCTCTTTCATTTTTTAATATGGTTAGTTAAATGTTCTATTCTAGGTTAAGAGTGATTTTTCCATTAGTACTTTAAGGATAGTGCTTTCAGTTATCTTCTGGCATCTATTGTTACTGATGAGAAGATTGCTACTAGTCTCATTGCTCTTTTTATTTGATATTCTTTCTTTCTTCCAAGTTGCTTTGTAGACTTTCCTCTTTGCCATTATGTGATGTGGTTTACCAGCTGTTTTTTAGCCTTGGTTCCCCAGAAAGCAGAGCCTCAGGCCAAGAGTTTATGTGCTATTATTTAATTAGAGAGTACAATGTAAGTGAACAGGATTGCAGGGCAAAAGCAGTGAAGCAGGGAAGGATGGCGATTCAATATGAGAATGCATGATCAAGCTGGGATTTGACCTCTGGAAGTTCTGTAAACTGGATCTCAAAATTATGTGGAGGGAATGTGAAGAAAGGAGAAAGAATTCATCCATGGGTTTAGCCTGTGGGGGAACTGAAAGGGTTGCTTTAGGAATATTCTCACCTGCTGGAGTAAGGAGAGAGGTGGAGGATAGATTTGTTGGAATCATGAACACAGTGAGACACTGTCAGATTGTATATATAAGTAGACTGCCAGTGTTGCACATTCTTTTAATGTGGAACAAAGGAAGAATCAGGCTGAGGTGAGGTATACGATATAGGATATAGTCATGTATTTGTTTTTATTTCTTTTACTGGTGACTCCATGCACTTCTTTTATCTGAGGATTTATTTCTAACTTAATCTCTGAGAAGTACTATTTCTTCAAATACTTGTTAAATTCACTCTAATCTCACCTTCTAAAAATATTATTAGATGAATGTGGGTCTTCCGTTTTATCTTTTATTCCTTTATCATTCACATTTTCATTTAATCTCATCATTTTTTCTGGCTTATTTTCAACTTATAAAATTCAAATTCAGTTTTATCAAATATGTTATTTAAATTTTCTATGGAGTTTTGAACTCCAATGAACATACTTTTTCTGCCTTTTTCTGCATCAATTGAGATGATCATGTGGTTTTTCTGTCCTTCATTCTGTTAATGTGGTGTATCACATTGATTGATTTTTGTCTGTTGAACCATTTTACACAAAAATCCCACTTGGCTATGATGTATAATCCTTTTAATATGGTGTTCAGTTCATTTTTCTAGTTGGATTATAGCTTATCTTTGAAGGTTCCAGCTTATCCTTGATCTTCTAACTTCAGATCATCTCTCATTCCTGACATCCAGTCCTACTGACTTCAGGACTGGCACCAAGAGGCAGGGACAGTGGATTTACATAGACTGCTTAACAAAGCCCCACTATCATGTAAGGTTTAATCTCTATAATAAAGTCCTTCTAGTGTTTCTACTTGTCCAACCAACCTTAATATAGAGTTTATCGAATGTCATTTGATATTGTGATGAAGGAAAAATGGAGAAAGCCGAGGTATAAAGTATAGGAACAGAAAGAAAAATAACACAAATGGAAATATATTAAATTTAGGATGATGCACGGAACATAAATATGCTGTAAAAATCTAAAAACTGGATGAAATTGATTATTTCCTAGTAAAATATATACCACCAGAATTGATTCCAGAAGAGTGTAAAAAACAAAAGAGAACCCTTAGAAGACCTTCATTGCTACTTTTGGTGAATTTGTCCACATTTCCATCTGGTTTGGCTTGGAGATCCCACCTCCATATTCTCGTGCTGGGCATGTGACCAAGACCTGGCCAGTTAGAATTCCCTGAACTTGAGGTTTTAACAGAAATCCCAAGCTGAGTCAGTCTTTTGTATAAAGGCTGTCTCTTTGCCTGGGTTCAGTAAATTGGTAATATACAAAAATAGAGTTGCGTTTGGTCATTTATCTTGCCACCCCTTGGAGAAAGGTTTCCCCAAAATATTACAAAACAAAACAAAACAAAACAAACAAAACAAACTGCAGAGGGAAGAATATCCAAGTCAGAGAAACATTTTCTATTTATATCCTTTGGGCCCCCACACTTACCTGTGTCTGAAAGTATCAGCACTTTCAAACTTTGTTGTATTGTGAGTCAATAAATTCCTTTCTAGCCTTTAAACTAATTTGTAAGTGTTCTCTAAAATTACAACTTAAAATTAATACAATGACCATGGCAGCAATTGCATAAGATTTCAAGAAGCTAATTTTCTTGCAAAAATGAAGTTATGGGTATATACTCTTTCAAGTTCACATACTCTGAAACCCTTTCCCTCTTGCTGAATTTTTAAATTCCTTTATATTAGATTTCAAAATACAAAAGAAAATGGGCTCTGCTTCAAGATGTTTGTGAATGTAAGCATACGTAGCCATTACATTTGCCTCTCAAAACCTATCATAATAACGGTGAAATCTGAAAGAAAGGGAAGCCCACTACTATAATATGAAAGGAGGGGGCTTCAGCTTCTGAGATATATATGTGCCCAGCAGAACTCCTGAGTAACTCAGGATGGCAAGAGGGAGACGTAGACTGAAAGTCTATGTGGGGCAGAGTTACTTCACCTACACCTTTTTCTCCAAACAAAAAGCCTGACAGAAAGGCATTTAACCACCCTCTTACCAATTCTTTCTTTTAAAAAGGAGCCTTTTAAAAAAGATATGTAAAGACTGTTTCCAGGTGATCTATAATGGCCAGTGTGTTTGTTACAGTTCCTGCCAAAGACTTATTCTTTCAACATTTGTATGTGTTTAGAATAGTGGCAGGTCTCCATCTGTTCATGGTAAAACTAAGCCTTTCAGATTCTTTCCTAATCCATGAATTATTCCTATTTCTCCCAGGATTTATTTTGCTATTTTTAATATTTATCTTATTCTCTCTTATGTCATGCCTATCTCAAATATCTCAACAAATATTTATGGAACATCGACTTTGGGCAAGGCAGTATTTTTTGGGTGCTATGACTACTGTAGTGAAAATTACAAAACCCTTGCTTTCCTAGGAGTTTGCATTCTTCTTAACATCTAGAGATATTTTGTTTTCTCTTCATATTTACGAATGAAGACCATGAGCTCTGTGTTTATGATTATCTTTACACCTCTCATTTTTCTGTCTTGATTATCTTTGCTACCTTCTTTATGTCTGTTTACTTTATAATTGCTCCTGTTCCAAAGGATTCCATCCATCTCCCTCCACTACTACCATGGAACATACTTTCACAGGCAATACCTCATACTTCTTTGACTTCAGTCTGGCATCTTTATCCTGATTTTAGAAGCATACTTGATATTCCGTGATAGCGAGATGAACATTGCCACTAAAATATCACTCTGACATCTCAAATCTCAGAGATTCCAGCTGAATTGTCATCTATTCCTCTACTATGACAAACAGGTTATATTGCATTTCTTATATCAGTGGAACTTCTCACCATCTACTCAGTCACCTAAACCAGAAACTTAAGGTCATCTATAAATTATCCAAGCAGCCACCAAATTTTATTGTGCTTCTTTAATACTACTTGAATCTATATGCATCCATATCTCAACTGTCTCACCATTATATCAGGACTTTATACGTGTTTCTTCCAGTTAATGCCGTAAATCCGTAAGTGGGACAATCTAAATTTTGACAATCTGTTCATATCCCTGCTAGTATGACCATTCTAAAAATTGAAAAATTTTATTCCTATTAGAAAAATCATGTTGACTGTGCATTGCTTAGAAGATCTAGTTCAACTCTTCAGCCTGATACACAATACCACTTGTTGCCTCTTTGGCCTCATCTCTTCATTTCTTGCTAATGTACTTACATCTCTTCCTCTTCTACCCCAGAGCATGATGATTCATATTTACTGTTTACTGAGCCCTAAATTTTCAATGCATCTTTACTGTTGCATGCAGTGTTTATTTTGCTTAGAATAAAATTAATGACTTCATTTCATTGGCTAATTGCTACTAGTCCTGTAAGATACAACTCAGATATAACCCAACTTTAAGGAGGTTTGAATTATTAGTGTAGATTTCTCCTCCTAGATCATTCCATTTTATCCTGTATCTGAATCTGTGTCAGGGCATCCCTGACATAGAGTGTTACTGTATGTTTATTCATCTGCCTTCTTTAAAATGTAATACATTTCGTCATGATAAGTGCTGTACTTCGTAACTATTACCCTAGCACCCAACATCGGGCATGGCACATTCTTGGTCAGCGTTGAATGCCTGAAATAGTGATTTAGAAAAGGGTTGGCAGATATTATAACTTAATAGGCAAGAAACCCTATACAAATATGTTAAGTAAGTGAGAGAGATCTAGGTTGAGATACATCAAGTCCTGGATGGTAGGTAACAGTATTAAAATAAGTTTTCTTTGGAGAATAAAGGGTGAAAAATAAGTCTGGGATGCTCACAGTGGCCAAAAATTCTGAAGCAGTGTGTGTGTGTGAGTGTGTGTGTGTTTGTGTATGCCAGTAACTGTTCTAGTTTTTAGAAATGTAGTAGTAATTTAAAAAAAAAGAAAGATCTTTTGGAGCTTCTATTTTGGGATAGGAATGGGGAAGAAAACAAGCACAAGATAAATAAAAAATGTTATAGATAGTCACAAGTGCTACTAAAAAAAAAATACACTTCCAGAATAGAAGATGACAAGGCCAGGGGTGGTAGATAACTGTGTTGTGACTAGTGATGTGAGAATGGAGAACCCAGAGCCCAGAGTTGGCTTATAATTAGTGTCTGTCCTCTACGAATGGTGGATGAGAGAAAAAGGATTTTCCCCAACATGCTTTTCCAAATCTCCACATTTTTGCAGTGATGTTAAAGATGCTGGCTTGATGCTTAAAAATGGAGAGTTTTGAATATCACACAAAGGAGAACCTCTTATTTCATAGGGAGAAAGCCTGAGTTAAGATGGTAAAGAATTTTCAAATCTTAAATGAAGTGACAGAAAAGAAATGCAGTTCAGTTTCCATTCGAAATTCTCATACCAGGAACTTCTCATTGAAGGGAGTATACATTCACCTCTCAAATAATGAAAAGACATGAAATGTTTGGTTAATTGTAGTAAAGAAGATACTGAAGATCTCAAAGTATTGCATATGGATAACAAGTAATATTACTTAACAGAAACGTCACATTTCTTTGTGAAATTTCCAGTACATGCAGTGTTTTGATGTTCATGTTGTTCGATGCTCAGGCTTGTTTGCATTTACAAAAGAATCTTTCTACTTAATTCTTCATGGAATATTGAGAGCACAACTTATTTTCATGGTTAGCCAAAAAAGATAGACTTTATATTGCTATCAAAAACTTATCCACAGGCTATAACTACTTTCAAAAAGAATTTGTTATTCAGACAAGGTTTTTTTTTTTTTTTGGAATTAGGCCAAAATAAACAAATGTTTTAAAAACTACCAAGAAAATACAGAGAAAATTCTTAAGATGGAAATATTTATGCTCACAACCACAGTGATGCTGTGTACTTAAACTGATATTCTGTAATGTAAAAAACGTATCAGGTTGAGCTCAGAAGATTCAGGTACAAATCTTCTCCATTTCTGATTTGTCAGGGCAGACAGAGAGGAATATGATTTGGAAGAGCAATATAATACTCAGCAATCGCTTTCAGAGCAAAATAAGTGGCTCTATAGTTTCAAAGTCAGAGTGTTAAATTGGGTTTATGATATAAGCAGCATACACTGGTAGAATGAGATAGGGTGATGTGAAGTAAAGTTAGAGCGATACGACATTGGTGGTTGTTCAAACAGGAAGGATACTGTCTTCTAGCAGCTTCAGTAGCAGGAATTAGGGATTCCATTTTTGGGAAAAATGGTAGAATATAATGTTATAGTGGGCCTAGAACCAAGACATTAAGCCATTTACTTGTCTAGGACTCATTATAATCATTTTCTAGGTACAGGATGGATCCTAGATGAGAAGTTGTATTAGTTGTCTGTTGCTGCATAAGAAATTAGTACAAATGTAATGGCTTAAAACAGCATCCCTTTATTAGCTCACAGTTCTATAGGTTGGGATACTGGCATGGAGTGACTGGGTTCTGTGTTCAAGGTCTTAAAGGTCTGAAATCAGCATTTTTAAACCCTTGTCAGATAATTCTAACATCTAATTCATCTCTGTTGGCATCATCTGTCACATCTTATTCAAGCTGTCATGTATCTGGTTCTTGGTATAAGTAGTGATATTTTATTTTCTTTTGGACATTTTGGCTATTATGTTAGGATACTTTGGTCCCTATTTAAAGTGTTTTGTTTTTTTTAATTTTTAGCAGGCATTCACTCTTTATAGGTTTGGCACACATTTCCTGTACTTTTATGGATGGTGGTTCCATGATAACCTTATTTTCTGACCCTTTGTGGTACTCTTATGGTCTGTTTCTCTTGGGCAGGTGGGGTTACCTCTGGTCCCTTCTCATGCTGCTTATGGGGTCTGAAGTATCTTCCCCAGGATACGGCACTTGGTGCTTCTGGTGAGGGAAGGGAATCTCTGGAACACGTGATGAAGAGTCCTTCCTGGGCCAGGCACTTGTGACAGGGTCTCCCTGGACTGTAAGGAGTGGAGGGTGCTTACCAGGTTGAGAGCTTTCTGTGGAGGGATCTCCGTTGCTGGTACCAGCAAGTTGCCTGATGTTTCTGGGGAGGGGAGAGGAGCCTCAGGCGCATCCGAGGAGAGCATTGTCCAGGTGGGAGCTTTTTGTGGTAGGAGCACTTTTGCTGGGACCCTTAGCCACTGATGTGTCTGGGTGGTGAAGGGGGATCTCTGGCCCAGTGGGGAAGGAAAGCACTTTCCCTGGTCACTTAGTGTCATCAGGGCTTCCAATTGTTCGTCGTTGCAGGTTCTGCAAGGCTCGCCTGGTGTTTGGGGGATTCCCATTTGATGTGATGGAGGAAGAGCCTCTTTGAGCCACTTCCTGTTACTAAGTTGGGAGTTAGGAAATGCTGGGCCTGGATCACATTTTTTTGTTGGTAGAGGGTCATAAGGTGCCCTGTCATGAGGCTGTTCATCCATTCTGAGGGTCCCTAGGCAGTTCACCTACTCTAGACCTTTCAGAGATCTCCTTTGGTTGTCTCATATTATTTCCAGGATATATAGTTGTGCGTATAAAGGGGGAGCAGGGAGAGGGAAGGATAAACCATCTTATCTGGATTAGAAGTCCTCTGTGTGCCTTTTAAGTGCTCACCTGATTAGGTCAGGCTCACTCTGGATAAGCTCCCAATCAACTGTGCTATATAACATAATCTAATAATGGGAATGATATTCCATCACATTCACAGGTCTCATTCTCAAGGGGAGGGGCTCCTACAAAGATCATTGGGCATCATCTTAGAATTCTGTCGACCACAGAAGGTGCATGTGAATGTACTGAAGCATTAATTAAGCAATTATCATCCTTTGGAAGGTTTTAATCTGTTAGGATAGCATGAAAGCCAAGTACTGTTATAATTATTCTACTCACTTTAAATGAACTATATCTGATATCAAAAATACTTCCTAAAAATCAGACTATTCAAACAACTTTCAGAAGTTAATGTAAATTTCAGAGGTTTGATCCAAGCCTTCATTTCTGGCCATGCAGATATCTTCTGTGTGAAAAATATGCTACCTCAAAGATGTTTTCAAAAACTTCACCACCACTCCCCATTTATATTTTGTAGTTATGTGCAAATACTGTGGCTGCCAGCAATTCACATAGAAAAGAAAGGTCAGTGATGTTTCTGACTTTAACTTTTTAGAGAAGGTGTATACTTAACACTGCCTACATTTGTATAGGCTGCACATTGCACAAAATTTCTGATTATTGCTTTAGGTTATAATACAATGTACTCTCACCTATACCAGGATTGAAAACTTTAAGCAAAATTTTCTGGACTGGCCAATACAACCCCCCAAAAATAGCCTTCAGGCTGAATTAGGAGAAAAATCCTTCACTATGTTTAGGTTGGAAGGAAGCATGACCTAAATTTTGATTTCAAATACTCGGGGTTTTGGGTGATGGTTTTACTGGGGACAGTTAGAATTGAACTATGTAGACATGTTTCCTGAAGCCAAGTTTTACCTTTAAGGCTTTCATATTGCAGCTTGTGAGGCTCCAAGCAGCAATTGGCTACTTTGGGTCATTCACATGAATTCACTCTTAATCATATGATTGAGTCATATATAAACCATAAAACCCTTTATAAGAAATTAGAATCTGTTTTAAAAATTAATTATATGAACTAAACATATATAGAAAGAAATTGAAGCTTGAATATATTGAAGAAGCAAAAATTAAAGACATACCTATAACTGCCCTTTATCCTTAGTTGTTTACAATCACAGCAAATCAAAGTGTGACATGTTTAAGAGAAAGGTAATTAAGTTCTAAGGCTTTGTCATCTTATCACTTTTAAAAATACAAGATCTGAGTAAATGAAAGAAAATAGAGAGGGTTGTTAAAGAGCTGAGTCATAGAGTGGAATAGAGAACAAGAGGAAGCAGAAGAGGCAAGAAAGCATACACAGGCTGGGTTTGAAGAGAGTTGGGAATGCTGGTTGTGGTAGATGGTCTCTGATTTGCTTACCGGATCTACTCGCCATCCTTCTTAACCCTGCTTCGTGATTCCAGGAGGCTGATCTTTATCAGCTTCATGGACCAGTCTCTCTGTGTCTTCAGGTTGGGTTTGGTTAATATGAACTACTGATAAGTGATTAGAAGTCAGGAGGAAAGAAGGCAAGGGTATTTATTTCCATGATCTGCCCCCTTCCAAACTTTAGGTTGGCAGTGGATGCCATTTTCTAAGGTTACATCTCTTGTTGGGTGGGCTTCTCCTATAACTCGAAGACATTCTGGGTTGCAGGAACTGCTATCTCTCTATGCCCCTTCAAACCTAGTGATTATAATACTGGCTTCTCACAGCTGCTAGCCTCAGGCTACTTCATCATCTCTTGGTTTCCCTTCATTCTTTACACACTTTAGTCTCTTCATTAAATGCTATTCCATCACTCTTTAAAAGTGTGCCATCAGTTTTTAGCTAGAACTGACTGATACATTGGTAGTGGGGAATAGGAGAAACGTTAAGGTAGTGTTAGGGAGGTGGGATAAACTGCTGTGGAGAGAGATAGGAAGAGAAGGGTTTCAAAGCTTTTTATGGCATTCTAGGAATGTAACATGACTTCTTTATGTGAATGACTCTAATGTAGTCTTAAATGGCTTCTTAATTATTGATATTTGGTTGGGTTTCTGTTTCTTTGCATGCACAACCAGGATTGAACAGGGCTAAGAGATGTCTGGGATTTACATGACGAGATAATACTACTAGGATCTATCTAGATTCGTTATATCATATTAAGACATTTCTCCCATGGAATCAGGAACATCCCAACCCAGTGCACATGCTAAGTTTCTATTGAAATTCAGTGAACTGCTATGGTGTGAAATTAATTTTTATTGTCAGTCCCCTGCATCGGCAGGCCGACTCTCAAGCCCTGCGCCACCAGGGAAGCCCTATAACACTTTATATAGCTGAGAATTCATCGATCAGGATTTTCACTCTCATTGGAATCCACTACTTGCCTACGACAAATCGGACACGTAGAGTTCTCAGACAGCCAGCGATCAATGCAGTGAATGTGATATTCATGGGAGCAAGGTAGTATGCGAAGCTTGCTGTTTTCTGTGTACTCTGTAAGGCAAATGCTACAGGCTTTAGTGCATCATTTTCACCAAAAGATCTTACAGCCAAGCTGTCAATCTGTGCTTTGGTGAGTCCTGTAGTTTGCAGATTATGGGAGGACCCAGAGTCACTTTCATCAGATATTATTAGGCTAATTTGTCTAACCCCTTGGCTGGTCTCTGATGATAAGTTTGTTTCTTCAATGCCTTCAAACATCAGTGATCTAATTCCTGAATTTTCATCACTTGAGCTGGAACCAGAAATAGGACTAGAACTGGAACTAGACGTACAATTGGAGCTTGAATGCCAACTCAGTGTGGAACTTGAATGGGTATCATAGCTAGCATTTGAATCAGAACCAAATATACCACTACTACTACCATTAGGTGACTCTAGCCATTCCATGTTTTGACTTGGACGTGAGACACTATGCTCTAAATTACTGTCACTGTCCATAAGGTTATTTGAGTTACTAAATTCTGTCATTGTCTGCCTTAACGTGCTCTGAGTTGGAACAGATGTTGTATCATTTAAGCTAGTATTTAACATTCTGCAAACGGGATTTCTAATGGTATTGACATAAGCTCTCACACCTGCCTGCTCAGAATGTGAATACATATGCCTCAGTCCTCGTTCACTTTCAGAAGTGACAGTGTTGTTTGGTGTCTCAGATGTTAACTGAGTTCTACTAGCTCTGCTGTCTCTCTGAGAATATGCTCCAGAATGAACTTGTCCTACTTCAAGATTGAAGGGTATGGTTGGATATATTTCCCTCATTCCCCAAGATTCACCACTGCTGGTTGTATCTGGAGAATTTTCTCCATGAACGGCATTCCTTGTTCTAGAAGTTTCAATAAGACCGCTATTTTGCAACTCAAATCCAGTCATTTGCTGTGTCAATATTTCTTGGTGCTCAGTTCTAGAAAATCTCGCATTCTCACTTAGCAGAGGCTGCTCAAAATTCTGAGAGGGTATACTATGATTAAGTCTTTGTACAATTTCCCTAAGTGAACGTGGAGGCGACCAACTTTCAATTCTTGCTCTGGTTCTCCGATACTCTGGGCTCCTACTTCTTGCTCTTCGCTGACTTGTGGTAGGTGGGAATTCCATTAATGTTTCAGTTGTATCTTGTTCAGACATAGATGGTCTTGTAAATATTGATTCAGATTGTGGACTTTCCACTTGCCTTTGGCTGTCTTCCATATTTTCTCTTCTGGGAAGTCTTGCAGATGCTACATATTCATTCTCTGGATTTGGACTCCCATTATCAAGGTTAGCATTTATTTCTAAACTGAATATGAACTGATCACTTTTAGGATTAATTTGGCTCTCTTCTCTCCAAGATTGGTTTTCTCTTTGTCCACTTGTCATATTTTCAGTTTGTCCAGAACAGTTAAGCCAGTCTATTAGAGAGTCACCACTAGACACGTCATCTGAAGAGTCTCCTCTGTCTGTTAACAAAAGAAATGGGGAGGGTGCATAAAAGAACTACCAAAATTAGAACCATCATAAAATAGCACTCTGAAACTTTGTTTCAAAAACAAACAAAAAATGAGAACTTAAATACTCAGGTGTTTTCAACTGATTTCACATTTATAGAGTTAATATTTTATAAACTGCACTGTGTAGATTTATAAGTAAAGGTAGAAAAGTTTCGATTCCATCCAAAAAGAGTGAGCTAATCCTAGATAAACTTAGAGAATTTTTTAAAAAGGGAATCCGAAGGAAGTCTATGTTTCAGTATTTCATCATATACACAGCCCTGTGTACCACTCTCAGAGGAATGTCAAGAGACTTTTTTTTCAGTCCACTGTCAAAACACTAATGCAATTAAACAATGTAAACACCAGTTAAGGTACAATGCTAGTATTTTAGTTCAATTTACATTATTGTCTAATTTTCATTAGTCTCCAACATGACTACTTGTAGGCTCTTCACTTATGTGCTTTTGATAATAGATAAGCTGTTTTAAAATATAAGGTTATTGCCCAAACATAAACAAGTTTTATAGGTTTAAAAGTGTTTGCATTTTGAATACTTCTTAATGTTACCAAGATTTTTAATTGACATTAAATTGAAGGTCAGATCAAATGAATAGACTGAACCTAGCATGGTACATATAAGACCATATTCAAGAGCCAAAGTATTATAGTATCCTCTTCATTAGACAGCAAAATCCTCTACTTCACACTGGGAGGGAGGACACCAGACCTGAGGTCCGAGCAGGGTTTCTCAGCCTTAGCACTACTGACATTTTGGTGCTGGACAATTCTTTGTTTTGGGGAGCTATCCTGTGCATTGTGGGATCTTTGGCAGCATCCCTGGCCTCTGCCCACTAGATGCTAGTAACACCCATGCCTCCCCTGTGACAACCAAAAATATCTCTAGCCATTGTCAAATGTCCCCAGGTGTTGAAGAGAGCACAATTGTCCCCAGTGGAGAATATTTCTGTTTGCTTTTTTTACATGTCAATGTAGAAAAAATAATTCAGGAAGTAGGAGGGACTTTCAGTTGAGGTCGAAAACCAAGAAAAATACAAATAGGCTACTTTGCACTGTTTCCCAATTAAAACAACCCAGATGTGAATCAGGAAAACAAACAAACAGACCTTGACATGCTCACCAAAAATCAAGTAAATGCCAGTTCTTTTTATGAGAAGTTACTTACCAAATTAATGTAAGTCACTTCTGTATAATTTACTATTTACTATTATGAAGTTCCTTATTCATCCCATCCTATTCCCTCCAAAAGCAGAATATACC
The DNA here is from genome assembly GCF_964341445.2 of Mesoplodon mirus. NCBI lineage: Eukaryota > Metazoa > Chordata > Mammalia > Artiodactyla > Ziphiidae > Mesoplodon > Mesoplodon mirus. The sequence continues at coordinate 90,802 of NW_028295101.1, read as the reverse complement.
TGTATTTTCATCTGAGTCTTGTGGGGCGTTTTCTTTAATTAGCTGAAGTCTTCTCAGCAACTCTTCTTCCGTACTTTCACCTGGAATGCCTAGAAGATTGTTGTCTCTCGTAAGTTCGTAATCTTCTTCACTCAGATTATTTACGAACCTGGAGAAATCTTCTTCCCGAACCAATCGGTCCGTTTGACTTATGTGTTGGGCCGAAACTCCATCTCCTTCATCGTTGGAATCCGAGTTTTCCACCTTAATAAACAAGTGGAAAATTATCTGAAATTCACGACGTGGTGTTGAAATTCACCAATGGTCGTTTCGTTTTCTTCGCTTTCTACTTCCTGCCAGAGTGTCCGGTTCCGACTCAGTCGGATGACCCTCCGCACAGATTCCTCCCTTCTCCCTTCCCGACTCAGTTCTGTGGCCCCTGGTGACGCAACAGTTGGGAGCCGCCTCTAGCCCAGAACTTGCTAGACGTTGCCTAGGCACCCATTATCTTCCCCGCTGTTACCGAGTAGGGACTGGATTCAGGTTAGGTTTCATTTCATTCAAAACCAGCCAATGTTACTGAGGGTTTATAGTGTACCAAGCACCGTGCTTCACCTCGTTTCACCCACAGGAGCCTATTCTCAGGTTTTCAGGCTCTGATATGCTCTATTTATTCGTTACATTCCATATGACTGCCTTCTTCAAAATGCCATGCCAAAGTCAGCCTAGTTCAATGCAGCAATTCTCATTTTCAGGTGCCCAGGTACCTCCGCCTTTTCTCATGAATTTCTCAAATCCTAGACTCTCACTAAGAAAGCCCACAATTTTTGATAATTTACCAGGGCCCTGGCTGAGTCTCTTTAGTGTGTCCTCTCCCTTTTAACTGTTAATGGCTTCATCTTGCATTATATGGTCCTTCAGTCTTGTTTCAAACAAACAAGAAACACCAAAACTTTGGCAGGCTTTTCTGCTCAGCCAGGGAATTCCTTCTCCACAAAAGCATCAGGTTCATTTTTGTCCTCCTTTTTCATAAATATTATAAACAGTACTTAAGCAAAACTAGCCAGAACATCACAGGAACTTTTAGGACAGATACATAATAGTTACTTTGTCTGCCACAGTGAGTACTGACTTTGCTGATTTTGTCGCATGTATCACCTGAAAGGCTTGGTGAAAATAAAATAACGCTCGTTTGCAATGCTATCTGGAGGAGACCTCTAATTCACTCTCAGTACACAGCTTAGAAGTTGAAGGAGCTGTGTAAATTCACAGTTGTTGTTTTGTTCACGGTCCACAGCAGGCTTTCTTGTTTGTTCTCAAGGAGATGGAAGGATGGTAACTTTACTGGTGTGACAGTGAAGAATCTAAGTCTATGTCCTGCTTTTGACATTTGTTCCATGCCTCGTTTAACTTAAGCTAGAAAAATCAATCTTTCCCCTCTGAATCAAATCTCAGCAAGTCTTTGGATGAGAACAGAATCCCCTAGACTACCCTGCCTCCTTTATGGACTTCTGAGTGTATTTGTTATCTTTTACTGAAGTTATTCTTTTCACAGGGGAACTCTGTTGTAAACTTGTTTGCTGTGCCTCAATCAAAACTAGCAGTATTATGAAAATTCAGCGTGATTTGTACTCTTGATGCAGGAAACCCTAACAATCGTTAGTGTTCTTGAGAGTGATTGATTCAGTTTAATTCAATTCAATCAATTCAAGTGTCAAGTATGTTTAGCGTTTGTTAAATGTCAGTCATATTATCGGATATTAAGATACAAAGATGAGTATATTTAAGAATCTGTTGTCATTAGAGTATAACAAACAATTGAGCTACACAGAGGTAAAATTACAGTTTTGAGGAGAAAGTGATTTGAGTGAGAGAGAAAATCGGTTTCACTGCATTTGGGTTTTAAAGGATGAATAGGAGTTTTCTAAGTGAATGAAAGGGGGAAATATTTTCAAAAGTAAGAACAGCAACTGCTAACACTCATAAAAGAACAAGGATAGTAGATTTTAATTACTAAAAAAAGACATTAGTTAAATTGGCAGAGCAAAGCCAAAAAATGGAGACCTTTATGACATGTTTAGAAGTTGGACTTTATCATTAGTGCAATGGAAAGATGTTGAAGTCTTTAGACAGTTGATGGTCAAATTTGCAATCTAGAAATAATATTGATAGTAGTGTTGAGGATGAATATGAAGGGCAACAGTTCAGATGGGAGGGTCAGAAATAGATAGCGAGCAGCCTAGGCTAGTGATGACAAGGATCTGAATTAGGGCAAAGGAATATGATTAAAATGAAGGACTTTAACAGATCTCTAGGCAGCAGAACTGATTAAACCTAGTAATATGTGGGAAAGAGGGAAAAGTGGGGAGGGGGAATATATGAGGGTAAGGCAGGGGTCAGGATTACTTCTGTATTTCTGTCTTTGCTTAGTGGACAGTGGTACCAATAAGAAGTAACACCTGATTCTGAAGTTGTATGGTTTAGCTTAAGAGGGAGCATGATTGCTTATGATTAGAATAATATGCAAGTTACCTGAAGATTCAGAAAGTCTTACAGTCTTTCCAAATTTAGGTACAGAAGCACATGAACTATTAATAGCCCCGGATGTTTGGTGTTCCCTGTAGTTGGCTCTCAGTGTCAATGACTCTAGCTTCCTGAACTATTTGTTCCTGGTTATGTCCCAATTCTGGTGCAAGTAACAGGGTATAGGGATCATCATCCCAGAGACCTACTTATTGACCTTGATTATTTAAATAGAAGCCACCAATATAGCTGTGCTTTACACTTAGTTCTCTCATGTCTTGACTTTCCTTCTGAGTATTGCAGTGTAGGTTCAGTAGTTTTTCCTCTGGATGGCAATATTGCTGCTTTGGCCTTTGTTCTATCCCTTGTCTTGATATCAGAAGTCTTCTGAAGATGTTTTTTCTTCACTTCTCATTTCAGAGATGGGAGGTGCATCAGGAAGTCCGGAGGTTGACTAGAGCATCACTCTAAGTTGAGTTGGAGGGGAAGAGGTTGAAGATGGAAAGCTGCTTACTTTCAAACAGAGTCAAGCACTTAAAAATTTGGCCCATCCATTGTTTATGATGTAGTGAAAAAATGGGGTGTGTGTGAGCAGATTTGGCTGTTCTTTTATCCTGGTTGTAATAATGGAGTTTTGTAATCAAGAGTTTTCTTTTACTGACTCTGTCCAAGGAAGCTTCTGAACAGATTCTATGACTCAAAGGGAGACTGAAAATAAGCAAGAGATAGCATTCTCCCTGAATATGGGTAAAAGGAGTTCCGTGGCTTTAGAACTGTAAGAAATGATCAAGACATATATTCCAGATACCTATTGCAGTATAACAAACCAGTCCAAAACGCAGTGGTAGATACAATAGAAACCATGCTGTTATAGTCAGGACTTTGTGAGCTAAGAATAAAGATAAAGAATACTGGGGATGGCTCATCTCTGCTCCATCATGACTGGGCCTCAGCTGTGGTGGCTTGAATGATTGGAGATAGATTAGACAACTTGACTGGTGTCATATGTCTGGGGCCTTGGTTCTGGCTAAGTTTTCTTTGAGTCACATCTTTTGGTGCTGAAATGTCCAACCAAGATGGCATCTTCATTCACAAATCTGGGGCTTGAGTTGGGCTGCACAGGCTGAAAAATCTGGGGCTGGCTTCCTCTCTGTCTCTGTCTTTCTCCATGAAATTTCTCGGTGTAGTTTTGGAGTCTTAGCAACCTGGATATCTCAAAGTAGTTGAACTCTTACATAGTGAGTGGCTTCACCCAAAGTAAACATCTTAAGAGACTTGGCTGGAATCTGTAAGTCTTCCTATGACTTAACCTCACAAGTGCAAGAACACCTTTTCTCTTGCATTCTGTTGATTGAATAAGCCACTGTATCAGCTCATCTTCAAGAAGTGGGACACCACATTCTACCTTTCAATAGAGAGGTAACAAAGATTTTATGGTTGTATTTAATGTACTATAGCACATGATGAAAAAAATCTTATAATGATGACTTTTCAGTTGAAGTGGAAATTAATCTCTCCCTCTGTTTTCTGAATTGCATTATTCTCTGGGTAAAAATAAAAAAAGGGAGGACATAAAATCTGAAGTTCTTTGCATTCAGCCTGATTTTAAAGATACCCGATTAAGGATCTTTTTATTATGTAATAGTTTTCCCACATCAGAGACCATTGGTAATATTAAGAGCTATTTACTGAGCAACTGTAATTGCTAGACACTCTGCTTGTGTTTTAACTTATTTGATCTCAAGCCCCATGCAAGAGAGGTATTACTATTCTCAGAGATAAAGGCATTGAGGCTGATGCAAATTAAGTGATTTTCTCAAAGTTACAGTAATAGATAATATGTTTAGATTCAAACAAGGTCTATAGGATGACTCTCCCTGTTTCACTCTACTCTGCTATGTTTAATGAAAACACAATTTTAAACATCATTACACAAACGTAGTAAAATCTCAGTTAAATGAGATGCTTGAATCACGTTTGATCATTTTCGTGTGCCATTTCAATTCTGCTTTGGAGTTAGTCTAGAATATCTTCGTTTTAACTTAATAAAGAGTAATTTTAAATCAAGAAGTAAACATAATTAAAGCTTGATAAGATATTTCATATTTATGTCTTTTTCTTTCCTACCAGAAGGATGGGTTAAAAGCTTAAAAGCATTGATGCAGAAAAATGAATATAAATATGCATGTCTCATGGAATCTACTGGAATTGGTTCTTTGACACAAATACTTGTTTTGAATCTAAACAAGAAATTCTTGTTAATTGAAATCACACCCTTTCCACTTACATAGGCTTGACACTAGGAATTAGTTTCATCTCTTCCTTATTCTTACCTCTAATTATGGAAATAAAAATGTATTTATTTAGCAAGGTCTCATCCCTCTTATGATTTCCTTTCTTCCTGGTTCTGCTCAGATTTAGACTTTTTTTTTTTTTTTTTTTTTTTTTTTTTTTTTTTTTTTTGCGGTACATGGACCTCTCACTGTTGTGGCCTCTCCAACTGCGGAGCACAGGCTCCAGACGTGCAGGCTCAGCGGCCATGGCTCACAGGCCCAGCCGCTCCACGGCATGTGGGATCTTCCCAGACCGGGGTACGAACCCATGTCCCCTGCATCGGCAGGCGGACTCTCAACCACTGCGCCACCAGGGAAGCCCAGATTTAGACTTTTGATAGCTTTTCTATTAGTGCCGTGTCAGTGGTTAGTTTGCTTCTATGCTTTCTCTAGTTTTGAGCCATTTTACACACTTTCTCTGAGGCATGCTCCAGGTCCGTTATTCACAAGCAAATTAGTTCATACTTCTGCACATTTGTTTATTTGTAAAGTCTTACCTCCTAGATTATTGTAATAAATAAATAAACTTACATATACATAAATAATATTCTGTTTGTTTGAAAAGCACTCTGACTTTTTGTGAAAGAGACTCACTTCCCAATTTTACAGCATTAATCTGAGGAACAGGGGCCTGCTGGAATACTCCCCAGGGACAGAGGCTGGCAGGTGCCATCTTCCTGCTCTCTCTCTGCCTTGATAAAACTGAAAGGTGCCATCTTTTTTCCCCTTTTTCCTTTCCTGCAGGTGACAACTTTGTGCTCCAGTCAGCTGGCTCCTTCTTCCCTGCTCTTCCTCTGTCTTGCTATATATATATATTTTCTTCTTCTTTTTCTTTTTTTCTTTTCCCTCTTTCCCTTTATTCAAATGGTGTCATCTTTGCACTCTTCCCACCGCCTCACTCAGCCAGTAAGCATCATCTTCACACTTTCCTTTTGATGTGCTCCAGAGACCCAGAATCTCCAAGACAGGAGATCCCATTTTTGTGGCCTCCACTCAGGGGATGCTCCTTGATCACCTGGCTCTGGAGGCCAGGAGGGATTTCTTTTCTGGGTCCCATGGGACTGTAACAATTGGAGAGACAGTTCTTGGCAGGATACCACCCCCAGGATGTACCACTACACATCAGACTGAGTGAAACACAGCCCCAGTCTTTACATGAAAAAAGCCTATTTGCTAGTAGGGACAAGACTTAAGAGCAGACTTCAGGTTCAGCACACATCTAGAGGCTACAGATGTGCTCTTGGGGACGGTAGGCTGGGGGTGCCATCTCTCCACCCTCACTCTGCCTTACTACAGTTCACTGGTATCTCCCAGAATGGAGCTTGTACACTTATGTGAAGCACTGTTTTCTTGTGACTGCTCCCCGGGGAACACCTTCAGATTGCTTGCTTCTGGGGTGCAGCAGGGCTTACACTTGTAATCTCACAAGGCTAAATATATTTGCATTCTTTAAAAGCTGTTACCAAATTTTCTGGCTTCCTATCAACCTGAATCTAGGTACTGCCTGAGATCCTCCACTTTGGGTTGCTCATTTGTCTTGGCACACCCTCAACTGCTGGGGTGGTGTGCCAGGTCTATTAAAAATAAACTGCTTAGACAATCACAAAGATTTGAGAGGCAACCAAGAGTAGACAGGGTTAAATGACAAGGTTCATCTGTCACACAGCTCTTCAAGACTGGGAGATGTGGCTATTTCACTTAATGCATAGAAACCAACACAGAGAGTCAAGCAAAATGAAGAAAGAGAGGACTATTCTCCAAAAAAAGAACAAAATAAAACCTCAGGGAAAAATCTTAATGAAATGAACATAAGTAATTTACTTGATAAAGAGTTCAAAGTTATGGTCATAAAAATGCTCACTGAACTCAGAAGGAAAATGGATGAAAACAATGAGAACTTCAACAAAGAATCAGAAGATATAAGAAAGTTCCAAATAGAAGTCACAGAACTGGAGAATGCAATAATTGAACTTAGAAATACAGTAGATGAAGCACAAGAAAGAATAGGTGAACTCAAAGACAGGTCAGAGGAACTCATCCAATCAGAGAATAAGGAAGAAAAAAGAATGAAAATAATGAATATAGCTTAAGGGATTTATGGCACATCAAATGGAATAACATTCACCTTATAGGAACTCCAGAAGGAGAAGAGAAAAGGGGGCAGAAAACATTTGTAGAAATAATATCTGAAAACTTTTCCTAACCTGGGGAAAGAAACAGACATCCAGATACAGGAAGCCCAGAGAGCTCCAAAGCAGATCAACCTAAAGAGATCCCTACCAAGAAATATGAAAATTAAAATGTCAACGTTAAAGATAACAAGGGAATCTTAAAATCACCAAGAGAAATACAACTTGTTATATAACTTGTGATATACAACTTGTTATATAACTACATCAACCTAAAAAGCTTCTACAGAGAACAATAAACAATCAACAAAACGAAAGGGTGAGCTACAGAATGGGAGAAAATATTTGCACATCATGTATGTGATAAGGTGTTAATATCCAAAATATATGAGGAACTCATACAATGGCTATATATATATAGATAGATAGATAGATAGATATAGATTCTCAAACAATTCAATTAAAACTTGGGCAGAAGAATTGAATAAAAATTTTTCCAATGAAGACATCCAAATCACCAACACGTTCATGAAAAGATGCTCTACATCACTAATCACCAGGGAAATGCAAATCAAAACTACAACGAGATATCACCTCAAAGAGACTAAGAGGTAACAAATGTTGACAAGGATGCAGAAAAGGAAACCCTTGTGCACTGTTGGTGGGAATGTAAATTGGTACAGCCGCTATGGTAAACAATATGGAGTCTCCTCAAAAAAATTAAAAAGAAAACTACCATACATTAGCAATCCTGCTTTGGGTGTATATATATCCAAAGAAAATGAAATCACTATTTCAAAGAGATATCTGCACTCACACGTTCATTGCAGCATTATTCACAATTGCCGAGAAATGAAAACAACCAAAGTGTCCATACATGGGTAAATGGATATAGAAGATTTGGTACGTACATAGATGGAATATTATTCAGCCATGAAAAAGAAGAAAATCCTGCCACTTGCAACAACATTTATGGATCCTTGGGGCATTATGATGAGTGAAATAAGTCAGAGAGAGAAAAATAAATACTGCATGATGTAACTAAATTGTAGACTCTAAAACAGCCAAACCCAGAGAAACAGAGAATAGAATGGTTGTTGCCAGGGGTTGGGGTTGGGGGAAATGGGGAGATGTTGACCAAAGGGTAAAATATCCAGTTAGCACATGAATTTCTGGGAATCTAATCTACAGCATGGTGACTGAGGTTAACAGAACTGTATTATATACTTTAAAGTTGCTAAGAGAGTAGATCTTACATGTTCTCACCGAAAAAATAATGTTATTTATGCGAGGTAACGGAGTTGTGTTAACTAGCTCCGCTGTGGTAATCATTTCACAACATGTAACATACCAACAGGTTGTACACCTTAAACTTACACAATGCTATATGTCAATTACATCTCAATAAAGTTAGAAAAATACAGAAAACAGACTGTTGCACAACATTCAAGCAAAAATACTAGTTTTGGGCTGCTTTTTCTTGAATTTAGTCATTGTTCCTTCTTGAATCTGTTTTGTATCACATGATAGCAGACTCATACAGGCAGCTTACTTCTGATCAGGTGCAGCCAAAAAGAAGCAACTGATGGTATATGGGAGTTTAGGGATAAGCTACGAGATTTCTCCCTTTCTTCCTCTACTTTGTGAAGATTCTCCAGCAGCAACTTTGTAACTTCCATGGCTCCAACTCCAATGAGACAGAACTGGTATGGTCTGACATTGATGATCATTTAACCTGGCCCTGGACTCCTTTACAACCCTCTGCTTAACTCTGCCTTTCCAGCATAGGGGTAAAAGTAAATTCCTGTTCCTACTAATCACTCCATTATCTAGGTGGCCCTTCTTTACTTCTCAGAAGTTTCATCACTGGTGTTCTTAATACCCTGTATTAAATTTATTTGCAAAGACTTGAAACAATTTCTATTTTATTTGTTATGGGCAAATACAGTATAATAAAATTTCCAAATATTAAAAAAAAATTAGAAGAGACATGAAATCTCAAAATGGGGAAATGTTAGCCACGTTTAGGAAGAAAATGTACTAATATTATTGGAGGAGAGAATTCAGGAATTGGAAGAGAACACTAATGAGTTTGGAAGGTATAAGACTGTGGAGAAGTTTGAATGGTGGGCTTCATGCCACAGGAAATAGGGAGTGATTCAAAGTTCTATAAAGATTGTGCTCACTTCAGCAGCACATATACAAAGTTTTATAAGATTAATCTGAAAGTGGTAGGCAGTTTGGAGTATGTGATGGAGTGATGTCAAAGAAAAATTGCACCAGATGGTTAAACAGGCAAGGAGTACTTTACTCAAGATGATTCTGTAATAGGGGAGAGAGACTGAACTTCGTTCTACTGAAACAAAAGGCATGGAAGTTTTTAGATGCCAGGATGAGCTGTAGGAAAACTAGTAGAGGATGCTGGGGAAGAGGTTGGTCAATATAATTAGACCATCTCTGTTTGCTTTGGCTCTTATCAAATTTAGGCTCCTATACTCCCCACAGAGACTGGGAACTAGGGGCAATACCTTTCTTGAAGGTTATATTTCAAAGAGCTGACTCCCAGGTCCTTGAGAAAGACATTTCTGGGTTGGAAAAGTATCAAGTGACTAGGAGAAAATTTACATCTCAAAGGGGCAGAGAAAGAATTTACAATTTCAAGTTTCTTAAAGTAAATGTTTTCAGAAAAGGGAGGTTAAGGGCCTATGGTAAAGAAAAAACCCGTCTGAAGTTGAGCCAAACTGAGGGACACATTAAGGCCATCTTGATCAGTAGTTAAAATTAGCATTACCTTCAGGAAGGTTATTTTATAAAGAAAAGCAATGCTTTAGAAACTTTCTCAGAAGAATCAAAAGTAACTGTCTGCTAGTTAGATACAGGTCAGGAATAATGAGAAAGGGCAGTTACAAAGTTAACTCAACTAATGTTCTCTGTGTTGTAGCTTTAATAAAGATGAAATAAGTAGAAAAATATAATAATCCATTGGTACACGGTGAGAGCCAATTGGATGGATTGCCCAATTAGAAATACTTCTTTATTTTCTAGTCATTATCAGTCAAGGATTAACAAACCTACTTTTATTAGATATACTTCTGTCTAGGGATTGAGAAATATCAATTATTTAAACTTAATCACTACTTTATTTCTGTGAGATTTTTAAAAATATACTTTGGGGAAAAGTAATGGAAGAGTGATATAGCACTAAAACATTGAAGTGAATGACATAATAAGATCCTATCTTTCTCAACTTAAGGAGAAAAAAGGGAGGGCAAAAGAAATGGGCAGAAAGTAAGTTTACCTACCAGTCATTGTGTCAAGTGTTTTCATATATTTATCTAATTTAATACTCACAAAACAATGAGACATAAGGAAGATATTTATCCCATTCCGTAGATGAAACTCTGTTTACAAAGTAATATATCAACCAATTGTAGAGCTGACCCTTGAATTTAAGGCCTTACGTCTGTTGAAATGCAAGAGCCAAACCCTGCTAATACAAGGTGCTTAGAATAGGTAGACTTCAGGGAGCAGGAAAATTAGAGCATGCATGAACTGATGACAAGTTTTGCTGATCTAGTAGCTTTGTGAGATTTGTCTGGATCCAAAGACCCTTGCTCTACTAAACCATCAAATTAGAGGTGGCCTCCTTCTTAAACAACCAATATTTGCAGAGCTATTCAGACTTTGGGTCATGGTATTTTTTCAAGGATTAACTATTATCACTGGCTTTTCAAATTTTAACCTTAGAAAGTCCTTGCTTTTTTTGGAAGCAATGTTAAATTTTGATGCAGTTGTTTGCAGGGATGAAACTTGGTCGCCCTCTGGAGGCTATTCTCAGGTCCGACTAGCATACCTTAATTTTGAGAAAGAAGTCAGGGCTCAACAATTTAACAACTCATTTTAAATGTGTGGAAATTATGTATATACATTATACTTTTTTAGAAGTTACAAAACATTGAGTTCAAAATGCTCAAAATATTTTAAAATGCTGAATTAAACGTTTTATGACATAGCATGTTTTGAATTCCTGTTCTCCCTTTGGAAATGGAGATGGTCATCATTCTCCTTTTATCATGCAATATCTATACTGGGACTAAAACCGTTATTTTTTCCTCCCCTATTATAAGAACACATGGGCAATTAGTTCTATAAATTGAATGATAAAACACATGACAATACTATACACTCAATTACTACCAAGATCTTTCATTTTATGATTAAAAAAAATCTCTAAATTTCCAATTAAAAAAAAATTATTTTCTTTCTCTCAGAGATAAAACATCAGAGCTTACAAGAACCCTTAAAAACAGAATGGCTCAAAGGATAAAAATGTTTTGCTCCCTAGTTCATTCTTGTTCAGTTTTCTTGTAGAAGGTGTATTATACCAGTTAGTGTAAATTATACAAGCAAAGTTCTTGCCATATATTGGTGACAGCATTTCTACATAAAGTAAGCATTTAAGAGGCTTCCCTGGTGGTGCAGTGGTTAAGAATCCACCTGCCGATGCAGGGGACACGGGTTCCAGCTCTGGTTCCCGAAGATCCCACATGCCGCGGAGCAACTAAGCCCATGTTCTTCAACTACTGAGCCTGCGCTCTAGAGTCCGTGTGCCACAACTATTGAGCCTGAGCTCTAGAGCCCATGCGCCACAACTACTGAAGCCCGTGCACCTAGAGCCCATGCTCCGCAACGAGAAGCCACTGTGATGAGAAGCCCACGCACTGCAACAAAGTGTAGCCCCCACTCTCCGCAACTAGAGAAAGCTCGCGTGCAGCAACGAAGACCCAACACAGAGCCAAAAATAATAAATAAAAAAATAAATTTTAAAAAGTAAGCAGTTATGAGCTGCTATAAACCTACTGTTTCTTTACTTGATTTAAATGAATTTAATTCTTTAAATAACTGAGCAGGTAGAGAATTTAGACTCAGCCATTATTAGAGGTACCTTATACAGCCAAAGTGGTATAAAAACCCTGTAACATGAAAGTGTTGTGGAGGTCCTTCTGGTCTTCTGAGACCGGGACACCTGTACCTTTATGTCCCATTTATAAATGTTCCTGTATAATGTTTGGGATGTTGAAATATTTGATGAGATAGATACCTCATGCCTATTACATGCCTTCCCTATATCTCTCTCAACTACATCCCTCTAATGAGTTGGTGCAGCTCCAAGGCTCTATCCAGTAAAAAGGTAGTGTCAGGCAGTGCTTGTTGTACTCAATGGCTTTTAATCCTCCAACTGCCTTGTAATCTCCTCCTTCACACCTTGATGCTTAGAAATGGCATATTTCCTGAGGAAGAGGTTTCTAGGGAGTCCTGGATACTTGCTTGAAATCGGGACAGGAGGATGGAGGAACAGAAGGGAAGATATAGGGAAGATGAACGGATTTTTTTAATATATATATTTTTTAATTTATTAATTTATTTATTTATGGCTGTGTTGGGTCTTCGTTTCCGTGCGAGGGCTTTCTCTAGTTGCGGCAGGTGGGACCCACTCTTCATCATGGTGCGTGGGCCTCTCACTGTTGTGGCCGCTGTTGTTGCAGAGCACAGGCTCCAGATGCGCAGGCTCAGTAATTGTGGCTCACGGACCTAGTTGCTCCGCGGCATGTGGGATCTTCCCAGACCAGGGCTCGAACCCGTGTCCCCTGCATTGGCAGGCAGATTCTCAACCACTGCGCCACCAGGGAGCCCCGGATTTTTTTTTAATATAAATTTTTCTGCCATAAAAACTATAGGTAGCAAGCAAAGCAATCAGGGAAATTTATATTCATGCATTAATTTACCACTTACAACGATGAGTAGATAGAGGACATTAGATAGATTAAGGAAGTATCTAGGAGGTAAAATGGATAAGATTGATAATGGATAGGATATAGTGGCTGATGCGACAGGTTGAACTCAAGGATTATTGTTAGGTGCCTGGTTTATACAACTGGGTGAATGGTGTCACTACACACTAAGACAAATGAAAATGAAGGAGGAGAGATTCGGCAGTTTAGGGAGACCATGAGTATTTAGCTTTATGTATATTTTAAATGAACAGATTTAGATGTTAAATAAGCAACCGGATTTACAGAATTCAGATTAGAGGTCTCAGGTACACAAATGTCCAAACTTTATGGAGTTGGTAACTGAAGCTGTGTGTTTCTGTGAAATCATATTATGAGTTCTAGAGTGAGAGGACATAATGGCCTAGAACTGAATTTTGAAGAATTTCAACATTTAATGTCTGAGGAGAAGGATACGTACCTGCAAAGAAGATAGAGAATGAACTGCCACAGAGATTAAAGGAAAACCAGAAGAGTTTCTGGGTCAAGGAAAATCAAGTCTCAAAGACAGAAGCAAATCCTACTTATAGGTCAAGTAAGTAGGGGATAAAATTTTCACATCGCATCCATGGATTTGGAAATAACTTATGAAGTACCTTTTTATTGGAGTAATAAAAGATGGATTCTATTGGGAGTGGGTTGAAGCATGAGAAGGAAGTAATAAAATGAAGATATCAAATATAGATAAACATTTTTAAACAGCTTTATGGAGGTACAACTGATGCACAACAAATGGCACATGTTTAATATATACTATTTGATGAGTTTGGACATATGCATAAACCCATGAGACAATTAACACAATCAAGGTAATAGACATATCTGTCCTCTCCAAAAGCTTCCTTGTGTCCCATTTTTTCTGTGTGTGGTAAGAACACTTAACATGAAATTGACCCTCTTAACTAATTTTAAGTGCTTAACACTATTGTTAACTACAGACACTATTGGTACAGCAGGTTTCTTGAATTTACTCATCTTGTATAACTGAAAATTCATACCTGTTGAACAACAGCTCCCCATTTCTCTCTTTCCCCAGCCCCTGGCAACCAACATTCTATTCTCTGCTTCCATGAAGTCTGATTATTTTAGATACCTCATATAAATGGAATTATGCAGTATGTGCCCTTCTGTGACTGGCTTATTTACTTAGCATATTGTCCTCCAGGTTCATCCCTGTTGCCACAATGGTAGAACCACCTTCTTCTTTTAAAGTTGAAAATATTCCATTGTAAATATATACTACATGTTTTGAACCATTCATCTGTCGATGGACATTTTGGGAAAACCTTCTTGACATTGATCTTGGCAATGATTTATTGGCTATGACACCAAAAGCACAGACCACAGGAGCAAAAATAGACAAGTAGAACTACATCAAAATAAAAAGCTCCTGCACAACAAAGGAAACAACCAACAGAATGGAAAGGTAACCAATGGAATGGGAGAAAATATTTGAAAATCATATATCTGGTAAGGGGTAAATATCCAAAATTTATAAGGAATTCCCACAACTAAGTAGCAAATAAACCAAATATCTCGATTAAGAAATGGGCAAATAACTTGAATATATATTTTCCAAAGAACACATATGAATGGCCAAAATGTATATGAAAAGGTACTCAGCATCGCTAATCATCAGGGCAATGCAAATCAAAATCACAAAGAGATATCACCTCACACCTGTTAGGATGCTTAGTTTCAAAAATACAGAGGTAACAAGTACTGGGGAGAATATGGAGAAATTGGATCTCTTGTACACTGTTGGTGGGAATACAAAATGGTATATAGTCACTATGGAAAACAGTATGGAGGCTTCTCGAAAAATTAAAAATAGAACTATCATATGATTTAGCAATCCCTCTTCTGAATGGATATATGTAGATATATATATATATATATGTATATATATGGGTGTGTGTGTGTGTGTGTATATATGTATAAGAGAACTGAAATCAGGATCTCAAAAAGATTGCACTCTCATGTTCATTGAAGCATTATTCACAATTGCCAAGATATAGAAAAACATTTTCAAGAATTATTTTAAAAACTGTGCCTTTGAAGAAGAGATAGTGTGGTAATTAGTAATAGAAGTCAGGTGGAGAAAGGTGAGTGGTTTTGCTTTTCTTTTTTGCTTTACTCTTCTTTATTATTTTTCCCAATTTGGAAGATTTTAGAATGTTTAAAAAAGATAGTGGAAAAGATCCAGATTAGAGAAGGTATTGAACAAAATAAGGATCCTTAGAGAGTGCAAGGTGATGCAATCCAAATCAGGAGTAAGGGAATTGGGTTTAGTAGGAATAGAGCTTCTGTTCTGTTAAATTACCAAAGGAGATAAAGATGGCAGCAGATGTAGTAACTCTATTATGTTAATTAACAGGAAAGTTCTCCTACTGTTTTTTCTTTTCTTTTCTGTGAATTAAAAGAGATTATCTCCTGATATTATAGCAAATGGTGGGGACATGCCATTTAAGAATAGTGCAGGGGCCTCCCTGGTGGCGCAGTGGTTGAGAGTCCGCCTGCCGATGCAGGGGATACGGGTTTGTGCCCCGGTCTGGGAGGATCCCATATGCCGCAGAGCGGCTGGGCCCGTGAGCCACGGCCGCTGGGCCTGCGCATCCGGAGCCTGTGCTCCGCAACGGGAGAGGCCACAACAGTGAGAGGCCCGCATACCGCAAAAAGAAAAAAAAAAAAAAAAAAGAATAGTGCAATAGCTGAATCACTTTGTTATACAGCAGAAACTAACACAACATTGTAAAGCAATTATACTCCAATAAAGATTTTTTTAAAAAAACAAAGAATAGTGCAGAAAGAGAGAACAAACTGTAAAGAGTGGGAAATGATGGGTCCAGATTAATGTAGCAGAATTAAAGGGCAATATTAAAGGACCTTTTAGGTTAGTGATCATGAATTTATAAAGGAAACAATCTAAACTATTATACACTTTACTTGGGAAGACTTTGAAAGCTGGAGGTCAAGAAAAGAGAAAGCAATGGTTTGGGTTGATCCAGCATAATTAAAAGACACTGGAACAGGGCTAGGGACAAACACACTATTAGATAATGGACATTGGAATGTAAGAGAGTAAGGAGAGATACAAAGGCAGTATCAGGAGAAAGCAAGGGGGTAAACAGACTTGCGTCAAAGTACTATCATAACATTTTTTTTAAAATTCCGTATATATGTGTTAGCATACGGTATTTGTCTTTCTCTTTCTGACTTACTTCACTCTGTATGACAGACTCTAGGTCTATCCATCTCATTACAAATAGCTCAGTTTCATTTCTTTTTATGGCTGAGTAATATTCCATTGTATATATGTGCCACATCTTCTTTATCCATTCATCCGATGATGGACACTTAAGTTGTTTCCAGCTCTGGGAACCGGAATAAAGACACAGACCTACTTGAGAATGGACTTGAGGATATGGGGAGGGGGAAGGGTAAGCTGTGACAAAGCGAAAGAGAGGCATGGACATATATACACTACCAAACGTAAGGTAGATAGATAGTGGGAAGCAGCCGCAGAGCACAGGGAGATCAGCTCGGTGCTTTGTGACCGCCTGGAGGGGTGGGATGGGGAGGGTGGGAGGGAGGGAGATGCATGAGGGAAGGGATGTGGGAACAGATGTATATGTATGACTGATTCACTTTGTTATAAAGCAGAAACTAATAAAAAAAAAGTAAGTAAAAAAAAAAGTACTATCATAGTGGTGGGGTATTTGAACAAGTGAACTGGAATGTGAGAAGTTATTGTAAAGGGATGGCATATTTGTGTTAATAATGTTTAAAGACTATTTCTCTTTTTCCAGCTCTGATTTTTATTTTAGAGGACTGACTCCTGAAAACTCGGTTTCCCAGGATTCACTGGCAACTAGCTTCCAATTAATTTTGAGTAAAGGAAGGACTGGTGAGTGTTTGGAAGAAGGGGATAGGGGAGAACCCAGAATGCCCTCTTTCTTTGAGTTGTACATACAACTGAGGCTTCGTCTCCCTCATGCATCCAATTCCTGCTCAAGGGCTTCTCCCTCCATGTCCCCAGCACCCACCAGCAGTCTCTACATTCATTAGAGTTCTGCTTAGGGGATTCAGTCTTTCCAAACTCTAGGTTGCCTTCCTATTTCATTTGACTCCAGATTTTATAACTTTTGAAACAAGCTCCTTTTATTAAAATCTACTTTCTAAACTTCCTGAAGCAGATTTCCTGTCCTGCATGAGTAATCCCAGGAAAAAGATGCTCAAGATGGGACTCTGGAATAAGGTTTTGAGCTTGAATGTAGTAGTGACTCCATTGCCAATGCAAAGACAAGTGCTTCTTCCGAGTAGTGGAAGCAATAAATAAATTACCAGCAATATTTGCTTTGAACATATTGCCAGTTGAAGACAATACTTTTACATCTCAAGCAGCAGCTGATTTTGTCTATTACAGCAGTAATAACTACAAGCACCACGGGGACCATTAGCTGCTTCTTATAGCACCAGAGAGCTTACAAAATGAAAATGTTTACACTTAATGTTAAAAGATGTTAGGTGTTTAAACTCTCAGATCGAGGCATGGGAAGACACAGAGAGCCACACTGAGGGCCTTAAAATTTTCTCACGTCTTATAGCCACACAGCAGACATGGCTGAGGATCAAGTTTCAAATCTAAAAGTGTGAGTTGCAGAATTAAAATGCAAGTTCAAGGTACATCTGTGCTAAGTCTCACAGATTAATATCAGGACATTGATCAAGAAGAGCTGGGTATTAAGATAAGGATATATTGAGTATTTAGGATAAGTGCAGGTAGGCAGACTCAGATTAATATGAAAATTTTTAACCCAAATCTTCCTGTGGTTTCCTCACCAAAGGAAGCCACCCTTCTTCCTCCCCATTTGAGGAAACTAACCTTCCCTTACTTAACATATCTCTAAAGACCTCATCTAAATAGGTTAGTTTTCAAGGAAATTGCTACTTTTCTCAAGACCCACCCACATCAGCACTTACTGCATCCTAAAAACTACAGTCAGATTCCACCAGGCCCCAGGAGGCAAGTATAATGTCCACCCTGGTAGGAGTTAGCATATACATCAAAAGAAATGCTATATCCTGCTAATGTGTATCAGCAGAAACCTGTAGAATGTGTGTGTGGCCTATGGTTTTTTGGGGGTTTTTGTTTGTTGTTTTGCAGTACGCAGGGCTCTCACTGTTGTGGCCTCTCCCGTTGCGGAGCACAGGCTCCGGACGCGTAGGCTCAGTGGCCATGGCTCATGGGACCAGCCACTCCGTGGCACGTGGGATCCTCCTGGACCGGGGCACGAACCCATGTTCCCTGCATCGGCAGGTGGACTCTCAACCACTGTGCCACCAGGGAAGCCCTGGCTTATGTTTTATAAGTGCTAGACTGAGAAAGATGCAATATAAAGTTGGAAGGGGTTGAATTTATTATAAAGAACTTACCTGAGATTCAAAGTATTAGCTCTAGCTGATGGAATTGGCTCTAATCGTTGGCTTGTTTGGCTGACTGATACATAGATTCAATAGTCAGCAACATTCAAAGAGGGCAAGATGCCATAATTTATCTGACAGAATGTGGACAAAGGAATCCATGCACTTAAAATGAGAATGTTGGAGTGGATTAATTATGTAAAACCCACTCAACTATCCCACAGTTATGCCCCCACAGAGGTCATCGATAACATTCTTCTTCAAGACATTAAGACATTCTTTGATGAGAGAAATACAAGCATCCTTGAAAACCTCTGTGGAATCTGTCTTCTGGGGGCTAATGATGACAATGCGGGATAGCACCAATGAAATGGCCCCCGTGCTTTTAACAGGAATATGGGGTTACAGAGTAGCAGAGGTTAAGTGGTAGCATTTAATATGAGAAACAAGGTGAGTGCAATTATCATAAAGGTCAGCAGGGCAGAGTGACACTATTTTCACCCAAAATGACTTCCAGCAGTAACAGATTAATCACATTTACACTGGGAATTACATTGATGAGCAGGCTTGACTGTATAAATGAAAATAAAATTCAAGCACAATGAGCAGAAACCTGCATTGATTTTCCAGGAATGAAAATTACAGCCTCGCCCAGACCTAAACCAGAGATCAGGTGGCTACAATAGCTTCAGAAACTTTGCTGCAAAACTGTCAAAAGTATAGAGTGTGATTTTTTTTTCTCCAGGTCTACCTCAAAGGGGTTTACAATTTTCCAGGGGGAATGTTTAGAAAGAAAAGTGGAAAACTCAGAATTTTTCAGAGGTTATTAAGATAAATTTACACACCTGAGGTTCCAAAACATCACTGTGGTCTTCAGGTCATAATAGGGCATATGGAAGCCATGTGATAATTGAAATTTTGACACAAGTTCACCTCACTAGAAATCCTGTGCAGTGACCTACACTATATTTCCCCATATCTGAATGTATTTTTGGAGTACACATACTTGGAAAATGACAGAACTCTCAAACAAGGTAAGTGCTATTAAGAACGGCTACTGCCTGACACCCATTAGGATAGCTATTATTAAATACAATAATAAATAACAAGTATTGGCATGGATGTGTAGAAATCTGAACCCTTCTCCATTGCAGTTCCTCAAAAAATTAAACAGAATTACCATACGATCTAGCTATTCTACTTCAGAGTATATATCCAAAGGAATTAAAAGCAGGGACTTGAACAGATGTTTGTAATTTCATGTTCTTAGCAGCACTATTCACAATAGCCAAAAGATGGAAACAACCTAAATGTCCATCAACAGAGGAATGGATAAACAAAATGTAGTATATACATACAATGGAATATTAATGACCCTTAAAAGGTAAAAAATTCTGACACACACTACGATACGGATGAACTTTGAATTCATTATGCTAAATGAAATAAGCCAGAACCGAAACCACAAATACTGTGATTCCAGTCATATGAGGTACTAGAGTAATCAAATTTATATAGACAGATAATAGAATGGTGATTGCCAGGGTCTGGGTGCAGTGATGAATGGAGAGGTGTTGTTTAATGGGTACAGAGTTTCAGTTTGGGAAGATGAACAAAGTCCGGGAGATGAATGGTAATGATGGTTGCACAACAACGTGAATGTACTTGATGCCACTAAATGGTACACCTAAACATGGTTAAGATGGTGTCTTTTATGTCATGCATATTTTGCCACAACTGGAAAAAAATACATAGGAAGGGCCAAGTGGAAGCTCCTGGAACTGTCCCTACATGAAAACAATACCAAAAAAAATAGCAATAGCACATATCTGGGGAATTGGCAGAGACTAAAATAACCATGCAGATGGTAATCTCCATCACCTGCCCCATTTAAATAATCTGTTTGGCCTGTAAAAAAGGCAAATAAGTCATGGACAATGATTGTTCATTATCATAAGATAATGAGGTACTAATTCTAATCAGAGCTGCTGGATTTTAAGGGCCTTTTTTTCCTGGAACAAATCAAAACATCTCTAACTCCTGATATACAGCTATTGATCTGGCGAATAGTTGTCTCCACATCAAACAGCAAAGGTAATGGAGCAGTTCACTTCTACCTGACAGAGACAGAAGTACACTCAAACTCTGTCTTACCTGAGTGCTATGCCAAGTCTCCCGATGTCTATAATATTATAGTCCATAGGGAGATTAGTCATCTGGATATCACAAAAGCATTATGATAGTCCCTTGTATTGATGAGTTTATGGTGATTGGACATGAGAAAAAGTAGGAAGTACTCAAGTTGTGTCAGTAAGATACATAGATGTCAGAGTGGGAAATAAACTCCATGAAAATTTAGGATGTCAAATATATAACAGCCTAGGTATGATAATGCACACAAACAGAAACCAACCTGCAGAAAGCACTGAAGATCATGTTGATTTGTTTTAAAGATGGAGGCAGCACACAGCTAGGATTCCGAACGATTTTTTACACA
Source organism: Mesoplodon mirus (assembly GCF_964341445.2). NCBI lineage: Eukaryota > Metazoa > Chordata > Mammalia > Artiodactyla > Ziphiidae > Mesoplodon > Mesoplodon mirus. Next base: position 70,086 of record NW_028295101.1, on the reverse strand, counting down.
CTCCCTTTCCTAAATCCCATTCCTGATAGTGACTGCTCTTTCCTTTTACCTCTTCTCTCCTGTCCTCACCCTTCCTTTATTGTTCCCTATCCTTCTTACCCCTCTGCCCTCTTTCATTCTTCCTCATAGAGAATAGCCTGGGCTATTATTTGTATTCTTTACATTCTTTGTATCTCTCTCCCGTCCACCCCCCACCTCAACAAAGGCCTTGTACCAATTAAGAAAGTAAACATTTCAAGTCTTCAGAGTATTGAGAGGAGAAAGGTTATGGGGAAATAGCAAATCCTGACAATTTAACTATTCTCTATGTATCACGTAAGTATATTTATCGTAAATAAATTCATACATGCAATAATAGTACAAACAGAAAATATTCACAAGCTACCAGACTGCCAAATTCTGAATGAGATACAAAATCACATACCTATACTATCTGCTTTTCAATTTATAATTAAAACCACGTTACCTCAGAATTTTAAAAATAGCATTTTGATAATTATAAAAAAAATTATAACTACATTAAAATTTTAAATTTCTGCACTTTTAAAGACACCATTAGAAAATGAAAGGGCAAGCCACAGATTAGAGAAAATATTCATGAGATATAGATATAGATATAGATATAGATATAGATATATACATAACATAGACTGGCATCCAGGATATGTAAGATGATCTTACAACTCAATAGTGAAGTAGTATTCAGGGGAAATACTACTTTAGAATTATAAGAAACAAATATTTGTGTTTAAGCCACCCAGCCTATAGTATTTTTTATTGAGATATAGTTGAAATATAACATTATGTAAGTGCAAGGTGTACACTTGTTGGTTTGATACATTTGTATATTGCAGTATGATTACCACCAGTAGCATTAGCTAACACCTCTATCATGTCACGCAATTATCATTTCTTTTTTTGTGGTGAGAATAATTATGATCTAGTCTCTTAGCAACTTTGAAGTTTATAGTACCGTATTGCTGACTGTAATCACTATGTTGTGCATTAAATCTCCAGGGCTTATTTACCTATCACTACCAGTTGCAAGTTTATATCATTTGACCAACATTTTTCCAATTTCCCCACTCCCAGCTCCTGGACCACCATTCTACTCTTTGCTTTTATGACTTTGGCTTTTTTAGATTCCATATATAAGTGATATAAGACAGAAAAAGACAGTCTATGGTATTTTTGTCATAGCAGACCAAACAAAGGAGTATTTGGGAGATGCCATATCATGTAAGCTTTTTAGTCAATGGTGAGAAATATTGATTTTATTCAATTACAATAGGATAGTGCAATGCAGAGTTGGGTTTGGAGGCTTAAACATGGGAGAAAAATGGTCTAATTTATTTTTTGAAGATTATCTATTGGGGGGTGCTTCCCTGGTGGCGCAGTGGTTGAGAGTCCGCCTGCCGATGCAGGGGACGTGGGTTCATCCCCCGGTCCAGGAAGATGTCACATGCCGCAGAGCGGCTGGGCCCGCGAGCCATGGCCACTGAGCCTGCGCATCCGGAGCCTGTGCTCCGCAACAGGAGAGGCCACAGCAGTGAGAGGCCTGCGTACCACACACAGACACACACACACACACACAAAAAAAAAAGATTATCTATGGGGAGTTTCCTATAGACAAGTAAACAAGGATTCAAGAAGAAACTTTAGACGGCCCTTTATAAGAGTCCAGGTAAAGGATAGGAGATTAAGTTGGTAAAAATAGAAAAACATTAACTAGCAATTCACTGAGAAATAGATTTTCAGGAACTAACCCCCACACATTTAGATAATTCATCTGAAATACGCTATTTGAAAATATAGTTTCTTAGGATGCATCATATCTCTGAAGGAAATGTTAAAATACCAATGGATTGATAGTCCAACAATGAAGATTTACTGAGTGGTGTGTGTGTGTTTGTGTGTGTGTGTCGTCCTCAACTGTCCTAGGTTCAAGGAAAGGCAAATAGAAATAAAACCTTCATGTTGGAATACTGTCCCACAGTGAGTAAAGGTATCATGTACTTTTAAAATTATATTTATTTAAACAAAGCCTAATATAATGGGAAAAATAAACTAGACCTGGAATCAAAAGACCTGAGTTTGAATCGCAGCTTGATTAATTACCAGAATATTAAGTTCGGGCAAGTTGTCCACATTTGATCAATTTCAGGTTCCTTATTTACAAAATGGTAGGCTGGATGGAGTGATCTCTAGGCTCCCTTCTTGCATGAGATTTTGTTATTCTACAACACCATACTGGTATTCTCATTAAAGTGAATTTCAAGTGTTTGGTCAAGAAGAGACTCATTTATTTACTTCTTTTATTTCAAATTTAATAATAATGTAAGCCCTCATCCCATCAGGCAAAGAAGAAACTCTACCAGTTTGTCATCATTCAAGAATCCATTTCTTTCATTAGGTCACATGAACATTCTAGAGGCTTAAAATAACCCTAGAAAGTGTGGTAGAGGCTCTGTATTTGGGCCTTAAACAAAAGATACATCTTGTTGAACTTTCATGGTGGATTTAAATCTGCTGACTCTACTGCTTCACTGATAAACTGGAATCACAGGAAAGTTGGTGCCTGAACCCATATTACTTGCATGAAGTGCATAACCACTGTTTCTGAAATCTTTCTCTATCTCTGGAGACATGCCCTATTTTCACATTGCCATAGTGAATGTTTAAGTTTTCTGCTACATGAAGATATGTCCCTCTCTCCAGCCTCAGGGACATCTATCCCTCTTCCTTTGGAGTCTCAATGGCTCTCCTCTTTTTCCTCTCTCTCTCTCTCTCTCTCACCTAACATTATTCTTTCAAAGTATTTGTGCTTTTCAAAGAACAAAGGAAAATCTGTCAATCCCAGGAAACACCAGCTTTTCACCCTAACACAAATCTCCCCTGAAGTAATTAACAGCAAATGTTAACTACCATCTTGAAGTGGTGGTAATAGAGTTCTTGGGGAAAATAAACACAAATTAAAGCTTCAGTAAATTATACTGCCATAACTACAAATAATTAGCTCTTCAAGAAAACAGATTTATATATCGACAAAATCCTTGTTTTGGAGCCTTCTCACCAAATAGCCTTAGTCGTTAAGGGAACAATCAATGATCTGAAATCTATCCCTCACCAAGCATACTTTGAAAAGTTCATTCTACTATACAGCTCATTAGATCGAACTTGCAATAAATCTTAACAGACTCAGAGAAGAAAATGTTTATTTAAAGTGGTAAATTTTTCAAAACTTCACGTGGAGCCTGACCGTATTTCCAAAGATCTGATTCCTGCATTTCGCTTCAGATCATCCCCAATCATTAGAGAGATCTCTAACCAAAAGGTATGTAAATCTTCTATGTTCATGTTGCCATATCTGACTACATATATATTCTTATTTAACACACACAAAAACTCATGCACACACTGTCTCTCGCTCTCTCACATACATACACAAACACACACACACCCATCCCTTCAGTTCATATATTTGTAAACCTACATACTCTTTTTGTAACTGCAATTTATTTTTTAAATCCACATTATGTTATTATGATCCACCCATGTTAATACACACAAAAACATTTCATTCAATTTACCTATTGTATAATATAATACTTTTGAAAACAAACCATAATTTATTTATCAATTACCTTTAAGAAGGTGATTTAGGTAACATCCACCTTATTATAAACAGCACTGCATTAAGATTCCAATGCACCTAGCTTCTAATGTAGATAAATAAGAACTTCCTTAATGATAGAGAGGCTGACCTTTCTATTATAATTTTCGTGGCCACCCAGATTTATTCTTTTGTGTTTTTATTTGTCCATTTGTCTATACTGCTGTGGAAATGTTTCAATATTAATGTCATATAATCTGTTCAGCTTTTCTTCATACTTTGTGATTGTTTAAATGTTGTCTTTAAGAAACATTTCCCTAACCTGATTTCATAAAGCTATATCCATATTTTGCTTTTAAAGTATTAATGTTTTTTCTTTCATATTTAATTTTTGATTTGAACTGGAATTTATTTTCTCATTTCTTTAAGATAGGGGTCTAACCCTTTGTCCATATGAATTTCCAATAATCTCAACACCATTTATTAAAAGGTTCATCCTTTCTCCACAAATCTGTAATGTTACCACGTTAGTCTTTTTTTTAATCTATCTATGTTCCTGAGCCCTATATTCTGTTCAATTTTGTTTGTCTATACCTTTGCTGTGCCAGTACCACACTGTTTTAATTAATATGACTTTAAGTGTTTATATCAGGTAGCATAGGTTGCCCTTTCTTCATGTTTCTTAATGTTTTCATATCTTCTTCAAGAATTTTTGGCTACTTTCAACTCCCTACTTATACCTAATGGTCACCTTGGCTAAGACACGGTAACCAGACATTTAGTCAAACATTATTCATGATATTTGTGTGAAGAATTTTTTAGATGAGATTAACATTTAACCCAATCAGTTGAAAGTCAATAGAAAAAAGACTGACGGCCCCTCAAAAAGAGGGAATTCTGCCAGCAGACTGCCTTTGGACTCACACCGCAATATCAGCTCTTCCCTGGGTCTCCAGCCTGTTGCCCTGCCCTGCAGATTTTTTGCACATACACATGTCCTATTGGCTCTGCTTCTGTTTCTCTGGAGAACTCTGCCTAATACACTTCTCTCCCATATAAACTTTAGATTTAGCTTGTCATGGCTTATGAAAATATCTATTGCAATTTTCATTGTAATAGCAATGCATACACAAGTTATTGCCATGGTCAATTATAAGATATTGATTCATGTTTTCAAAGAATATTACAAAGTGTTCCATTTAATTTTTACATCCTTTAAGAAAGCTTCATTTTCTCTATGAATATTTGACTCACATTATATTTATTCTCAAATACCTGATATTTATTGTTTTATTGTGAATGATATTTTTACTTAATAGTAAAAGTATTAATGGAATAGTATTTACTAATAGTAGTACATTTTCTTACTGGTTGTTGTTAATATTTTAAATTCTTATTGGTTTTTGTACGTCAGTCATCCAGCAAGTTCAGAGATTACAGATTATCTTATATTTTGTATGCAGACCTTCTCCACCTCTTTTTTTGTTTTCACATATATTTTCCACTGGCTTTTGCTTCGGTACATATAAATTAATCTTGTGTTAATATTTTATTTGGAATAGTTTTATTGATTTCTATAAATGGATGTGTTGTATATTTTATTTATTTATTTGTTTTGGTTTGGCTATTGTATATTGAAAAAGTGAGTATACCCTCTTGTTTCACTCTCTGAAAAATTTTATATAAGATAAAGTTTAATTTGAGCCCTGAAGGATTTGCAAAGTCACTTTTAAAATGTCTGGTCCTGGTGTTTTTGTTTGCTGATTTGTAGACATTTGACCAGACTATCCTATTCATGTAAAAGTTGTTAGTATACTATGTTTCTCTATTTCCTCTTAAGACAATTGTGCTAATTTTATTTTTTAATTCAATTTTTTATAAATTTTCTTATTAATGGCATAATACTCTTTATTCCTCTAATTAGTAAAACTCCAAATATATGTAAATAAAACCCCTTTTCTTTCATAGTATTGTTTGAGCCTTCCTCTTCTATGAACATAAAAAAATACCATTCTTTATATTTTCAAAGAAACAAAATTGAAGTTTACTGATCCTCTCTATTGTCTATTTAGATCCCATGTTTTACTGACATATAATTCACATACCATAGAATTCACCTATTTATATATTTCAGTGATTTTGAGTATGTTCTCATATAAGTGCAACCATCATTACAGTCAATTTTGAACATTTTTATCACTTCAAAAAGCAAATCTAATATTCTTTAGGCATCACCTCCCTATATTCCCACCCTACTTGCCACAAGCTCTAAGCAACCACTAATCTATCTTCTGTCTCTGTAGATTTCACTATTCTGGACATTTCATAGAAAGAGAATCATACAATATAAGGTCTTTTGTGACTGACTTTTTTACTTAGCATAATATTTTGAAGGTTCATCTAGGTGATAGCATGCATCAGTATTTCATTCCTTTTTATAACCAAGTAATATTTCATTGTATGGACATACCAATTCTGTTCATCCATTTATCAGCTGATGGACATTTTGGCTGTTTCCACTTGTTTGCTACTATGAAAAATGTTGCTATAAACATTCTTCTTCAACTGGTGTGAACATATGTTTTCATTTCTCTTGGGTATACATCTAGGAGTAGAATTGCTGGGTCATATGGTAATTTCATGTTTAATTGTTGGAGGAACTGCTTAGATGGTTTTCAATTGAGTGACGCCATTTACTGTCCTCTCACTATTTTTTTAAATAGTGTGAAGTGTGAGTACTCCTACAAGTTGTAGATTATTGATACCCTCTAAAGTTTGTTTTCTGTTTGTCCTACTTGTTTTATTAATTATCTCTTCTTCTATGGCACAATCTATTTAATTCTTATGTTGCAAACTTAGCTAATTAATTTCTAATAAGTTTCCTTTCAAATATGTGTGTGTGTGTGTGTGTGTGTGTGTGTGTGACACAGATTACAAGTATTGATTTACAGGTTTCCAGCAAGGGTTTTTTTTTCAGCTCTAAATATTTAGTAAATTCTGACAGAAATTGTCATTAAATAATAAAATAGAGCTTACAGTTTCAAACTTAATAAAGTAAAAGTAGACTGTTATAAATATTTCATGATTCCAGAAGAAAAAGAAAAATATGAAAGAATTTAGACAAGTAGGAAAAAAAGGAAGATTTAAACCAAATTAGTAACTACATTTAATGCAAATGGATTGGCTGCTCCAAATGAAAAGAAAATAAGAGTCATATTGCATAAAATTACATGGAACTATGTGCTCTCTTCAAGAGACATACCCAAAGAAAGTGGAAGAAGTAAATAATAAATGCAAGAGCAGAAATTAATGACATAGAAAATAAACAACACAAATTCAAAAGCTAACACTTGGCTCTTTGAAAATACTAATAAAAATGGCTATCTACTTGAGAGGCTTCTCAAGACCAAAAAATAATAAAAAAAGATAGAAAGCACAAGAAACCAATATCAGAAAGGTAAAATGGTCATATATCACATACATGTTACAGACTTTACAAAGGAAAAAATGAACAAAGTGTTTTCAAATAAATTTTAAATTTTATAAAAGTCACAGTCCCCTAGAAAAATATAACATCAAAATAAATTCAAACAGAAATAGAAATTTATACATACATTTATAAATTACAGACATTGAATCAGCACTCACTACTCTCACCATGAAGAAAGCTGAAATCCAAGATTTTTCACTAGTGTGTTCTAAAGAAAGGAAGAATTCCAATAGTACACAAACTCTTTGAGAATAGAAAGAGGGAACACTATTCAACTACTTTTGAATATTTTCTTCATTTCAAGACAGGAAAGGGTAGTATAAGAAAGCATAATTAGAGGTGACCTTACCCAGGAAAACAGATGATAAATATAATATAAGCAAACTGAGTCCAATATAAAAAGCTAATTTCATGACAGACAACCAAAATTATTTTACACAACAAAATTAATAAAATTAAACATACAAAAAAATTAAATCAAAAGTTTCTTATAATTTCAGCAGTCATGTATGCTTTTACAAAAACCTGCAGCTAATCTTATCAAAGTAGAAACAAACTTTCTTAAATGAAAATTAGCAATCTACCATAGAGGAACATTATAGATACAGGTGAGATGATTAAAGATTTAAAGATCAGGAAGAAGACAAGGATGCCCCCTGTCACCACTCTATTCAGTATTGTACTTGAGAGTTTAGCCAGTGGAGAAAGTCAAGAAAAATAACTAAAATGTCTAAGGATTAGAAAAGAAAACACACAACTTGTTCTATTTATATATGATATGGTTGTGTACAGAGAAAATACAAAATAATGTACAGGAAATTGCTAGGATTTGTAAGAGAGCTTCTTAAGATTTCTAGATAAAAATCAATAAAAATAAATTGTGTTTTTATATAATAGCATCAAACAGAAAGTGATAGTAAAAAGAAAGAAATCCTTTTAGATAACACCAAAAAGCTGAAGTAGCAATAAATCCAATAAGATATACAAAGCCTTTACAGACAGCTTTTCAAAGACCTTGAAGAAATCAGAAATGAATAGAGATATATTTTGTGTTTATAAGTTGGATATCTTAATAGTGAAAAGATGTTAAGTCTCTAAAGATTAAGTTATAGAGTAAGCAAAATCTAAGTGAAAATGCCAAAGATTTTGTTTTGGACCTGAAAAACTTCTTTAAAAATTTATACAGATTACAAAAGCCCACCACACACTTGAAGAATAATATAAATGTGGGAAAAGTTGTTCTACTGAATATTTAGTGTTCTTATAAAGCTATAGTAACAAAGAGGGTGCAGCTTTGATACAGAGACAAACAAATGAACCAAAAGAAGACTTAATAGAGACACAGAAAAACAAACCAAAACATATATTATTAAAACAAAGTCATATGTATATATATATGTACACACACACACACACATACATATGGCACCTCTGTATAACAGAGGTATCACAGCACCTCAACAAAGACATAACAAACTTTTCAATTAAAAAATGCTGAGCACTAAGGTATCCATAAAGAAAAAATAATTAAAATTGTATCATATTGTAAACAAAATTATTTCCAGATGGATTAATGACCTATATGTGAAATGGTACCAAATATATTTTAAAAGACAATATAGGAGGCTATCTTTAAGCCACAAAGTAGAAAGATGGAAAAAAGTATAAGCTTTAAAGGAAAAGATTGATGTATTTACCCTCATTAAATTAAGAAATATTTTCCAACAAAAGAAAACACAAAGATAGTTAAAAGAGAGGTCATGCCACAGAGTTTGAAAAAATCATTGCAACATATAAAACCAATAGAGAGACTACTATTCAAAATATGAAAAGAAGTTAGAAAGAATAAAGCTGGAGGTATCTCACACCCTGACTTTAGACTATAGTACAGACCTACAGTAAATAAAACAGTATGGTACTGACACCAAAACAGACATATGGAACAGAATAGAGAGACCAGAAATAAACCTATATACACTTATGGTCAATTAATCTAAGACAAAGGAGGCAAGAATGTTCAATAGGAAAAAGGTCTCTTCAATAAGTGGTGCTGGGAAAACTGGACAGCTACTTGTGAAACAATTAAATTAGAACACTTTCTCACATCATATACAAAAATAAATTCAAAATGGATTAAAGACCTAAATACAAGATCAGAAACCATAAAACTCCTTGAAGAAAACATAGGCAAAACACTCTGACAAAAATAATAGCAATATTATTTTGGATCTGTCTCCTAAGACAAAGGAAACAAAGCAAAAATAAACAAATGGGACCTAAATAAACTTAAACCCTTTTGCACTGAAAAGGAAACCACTGACAAAATGAAAAGACAACCTACTAAATGGCAGAAAATATTTGCAAATGATATGACCTATAAGGGGTTAATATCTAAAATATATGAACATCTCATAAAACTCAATTTTAAAAAACAATTAAAAATGGGCAGAAGACCTGAATAGACATGTTTCCAAAGAATACATACAGGTGGCCAATAGGCACATGAAAAGATGCACATCACTAATCAACAAAGAAATACAAATCAAAACCACCATGAGATATCACTTCATACGTGTCAGAATGGCTATCATCAAAAAGACTACAAATAACAAATGTTGGCAAGGATGTGGAGAAAAGGGAACCCTAGTACACTGCTGGTAGGAATATGAATTGGTGCAGCCACTATGGAAAACAGTATGAAGGTTTCTCAAAAACTAAAATTAGAACTACCATAAGATCCAGCAATTCCACTCCTGGGTATATATCCAAAGAAAACGAAAATACTAATCCAAAAAGATGAATGCACCCAATGTTCACAGCAGCATTATGTACATTATTTACAATAGCCAAGATATGGAAGAAACCTAAGTGCCTGCTAACAGCCAAATGAATAAATAACATGTGGTATGATACACACACACACACACACACACACACACACACAGAGAAATATTACTCAGCCATGAAAAAGAAAGAAATCCTGCCATTTGCAACAACATGGATGGACATGGAGGGTACTATGAGTAGTGAAATAAGTCAGACAGAGAAAGACAAATACTGTATGTTATCATTTATATGTGGAATCTAAAAAATAAAATGAATGAATATAACAAAACTGAAATAGACTCACAGTTATAGAGAACAGACTAGTGGTTACCAGTGGGGAAAGAGAAGGAGGAAGGAGCAAGATAGGGGTAGGGGATAAAGAGGTATAAAATGTGTAAAATAAATCAGCTACAAAGATATATTTACAGTTCAGGAAATATGGCCAATATTTTATAATAACTTTAAATAGAGTATAATCTATAAAAATATTGAATCACTATGTTCTACATCTGAATGTAATATAATATTGTAAATCAACTATACTTCAATTAAAAAATGAAATAAACTCTTAAAAGCAAGAATAAAAAGGCAAATAACCCAATAGAAAAGTAGGCCAAAAATTCAATAGACCCTTCAAAAAACAGCAAATCCCAAAAGCCAATAACTATATTTAAAATTGTAAAATATTTATATTTTCACTAGTAATCATGAAAACTAAAATTCACACCATAATGAGGTACCACTACACACAGATTAGATAGGAAATATTAAAATAAATGATAACAACTAATGTCAAGGAATTTAAATATCAGTCACTACCACTGTTGGAAGTGTAAGTTGATTTTACCACTTGTCATTATGTTGTGGTTTAAGGACATATATTCTCTGTGACTCAGCATCTCATGCCTGAAACTTCCCTATAACTCAGTAGTTCACTCCCTAGAGAAATGTGTTCTCCTGTGTACTAGGATACATATATAAACATGTATCTTGTTCAGCATTGTTCATGACAGCCATAAATAGAAAACAACACAAATATCTATCAACAGTATTACAGGAATGTGCACATAAGTAATAAATCTACAAAGAAAAACAATGAATGGGTTAACATAAAAGTTAGGTAAGTGGTTATTGTTTGTGCTATGGGAGTGTTTTGTGATGATGCAAGGCATGGAGGGGATTCTTGGTTGTTGCCAATGTTCCATTTCTTGACCCGTGTGATTGTAACAATTGTTACTGCTTCATAATTTTCATTAAATGTACATAGAGTCTATAGATTTTCCATCTAAGCTCACAAAGAAAAACAGCTATTGTGCTTACTACCTAGGGAGTTAAGTACACAGGACTGATGCTACAGATGAATACTTATGTCTCCACAGTGATGCTTGCTGGCCACAAAAGCTAAAGCACCAGGATAACTGCCTTTCCTTATTTTCAAATTCCAAGTCTCACATAAATGCACTGAGTTTGTGGAATTTCTTTTATATAAAGATCCCAAGCTGAAAGAGGGTTTGGGATTTTTTTTTTCTTAACTTCTATCCTCTGCCTTAGGAAGGTATACTAGAAAATGCAGTAGCACCCTTATCCTCAGGGTATACATTCCAAGACCCCAGTGGTTGCATGAAACAGCAGATAGCACCGAATCCTATATATACTGTGTTTTTTCCTATACTTACATACCTATGATAAAATTTATAAGATAGGCACAGTAAGAGGTTAACAATAACTAATAATAAAATGTAAAAATTATAGCAATATGCTATAATAAAAGTTATGTGAATGTGGTCCCTTCCTCTCTCAAAATATCTTATTGTACAAACTTAATGCCTTTTCCATCTTAACTAAGCACTTATCATGCACTGTGGCCATAACTTTTGCAAATTGAGGTGTGACCGCAAAACTAGCATGAATTTATTTTTCCTTCTTCACAATTTCACATACAGAAGATTCATTCTTACCATAGATCTTAGAAACCTCAGCAAATGATTTTTTCTTTCCTTATTAAACCAAGAACTTTCACCTTTTCACCTAAAGAAAGTACTTTACAGCTTCTCTTTGGCATATCCAAATTGCCAGCATCACTCCTCTTTTGCTTTGGGGCCATTATTAAGTAAGATAAGGGTGACTTGGACACAAGCACTGTGATACTGAGACAGTCAGTTCTATAAGGAAGAGGGCTACTAAGTGACTAAGGGGTGAGATAGGCCAGACAAAGGGATGGTCCATACCCCGGTGGGTGGATGGATGATACAAGATTTCATCACACTACTCAGAAATTTATGAATTGTTTATTTCTGGGAGTTTCTATTTAATACTTTTGGACTTCGATTGACCGTGGGTAACTGAAACAGCAGAAAATGAAACCTCGAATAAAGGGAAATGACTATAGATCAAATAGATGCTGAATGCCAATCCACTTATTTCACTCTAGGAGTAATCTTGGATGAATCAATTATAATACCATCTGAACTCTCCAAATATCTTTAGTTCTTTCAGATTGGTAAGAAGTGGTCTTGTTAATGAGATAAGTAATTCTTTTTCCCCTTGTCAATAAACAACATGGTGCGCATATTCACTGAAGTGTGTCAAAACTCACACCTTTTAAATGACATTTTCAAATTAACTTCCTTAAGGTGATCTTGCCCTTAGAGAAGTAACTTTTCTTGCTTTTTCAGAGTCCTTAACTCCAAGAACCAAGTTTATTATTTAACTATACCTACACTTTCAAATACTCTCACCAATAGCCACTGTCCCCAGAGTTTTGACTCTAGTGTTGCCCTGAAGCATTTTTTCAAAGGAAAAAAAATCTCCCTAGAAAAAAGTATTTATATTCTCTTTAGGTTTAGTCTTCTTATGGGTATCAAATAATATTCACTCCTTCCTTAAATCTAACACAGACAAAAAATTCCTGAATCTATACCATGCCAACTTCTGAATTCTGAATTTGGGATATAGTAAATTAATAATTAATAGTTTCTTCTTCAACTTCCTTTAGTACAAACACACACACATCCTAATTTTCTTAGTCTTTTAAAATACCATCACAATTGAATAAGATTACTAACTTCGGTACTATGATATCATAATATAGGATTTCCTACTATGGTACCATAAAACATTGATCTCTGATGCTCAATCACACTGAAAAGCTCTACAAACTCTAGGGTTCTACAGCTGTAGTTCTCTTTTTGCACTGCTTATTGAGAGGAAAAATTTGTATTCATACCTTATAACTTCTCTTTAAACTTGCCTTCCATTCTTAGGTTACTTAAGATTTTGTATATTCAAATCTGTCCACAAATTGGAGTCAAATATTACTCCGATATTTGATTAGGTGCTAAAATCAGTGGAAAATATTGTTTAAGGGACTAAAGTCAAAATTACCCTTGAAAATCTCTTAAATCAATCATAATATACACTGTCCACTAAATAATTTATATCAGTTCCTCTAAAGCTTATTTAATCAATTTCCCTTACCCATCCTCTCAATTAATTATTCAATGAATTATTTGAGAATGGCAGAGAATCATGAATTCCTAAAGAATGCATTCTTCTTCTCACGTACCTACTGGCTGTCTTCTCACTAGTTTCAAGCCCTGTTTCAAATGTAGCTGGAGCCAAATACTGTATCAACTGCATTGCCCCCATCAATATTGCCATATCATTCAGGGACTTTTCCTCCGTCTTCATAAACGATCTAATTTCCCTTCTATCATCCATTTTGGATGATGCAGATACACAAATGACCTTCCCCAGACTTCTTCCCTCTCTTCATAGCCTGATAACAGCTTGTGAAATTTTCCTATGGGAAACTAATAAACTCACTAGAAAGTATTAACCTAGGCATTCATGTTAAACCATGCATTCTCAAACTTGACACTCGGCCAGTGCTTCCAGGCCAAGATTACTACTTTTCTCAAGTTACTCCCCTGCTGAAAGAGTATTCATTACATCAGTTTACAAAAGCTGTGAGCACTCCCCTTCCTCAGCAACAATCTGGTAGTTTAGATAAACGGTGGAGTATTTCTTGGCTAATTTCTATGGTAGTCTTAGATGGAGGCACAGCCGTATGTTATGTCACAGTACAGTAATCTCAGACAAGACCACAAGTATATAAATCCTCATTTATGTCGACTTGAATATCTGGAAGAGCATGAAAGTGGGTCTGTTACTAGAAGAAAAGCCTACTTTACAATACAAAACACATAGAGAACAGTGGAGAGCATGGATAGTGTTTTCCTCTTTTCCATTTAAAGTCTATACAGGTTTCAGCTTAAAGCTGCATCTCTGTAGGTTCTCCCTAACTTTTCTCCTCTTCACCATGACCTTGGTTTTTTTTAGCTTTCTTCTTACTCTGAAAGACTTGATTAGCAGTCAATAGGCTCCTTTCATCTTCTCAGCAAGATAGGCTGTGGGAGAGGTCAGGTACCTTGAAGGTCCTACGGAAATATGTTTTAATCTTTCAGTTAAACATCTACAATCAAAATTTCTCTTGCAAATGTTGATAGCCTTTATTTGGTGTTATGATAATAGAAACTTTCTTTTCTCATCTAAGCTAAGGCTCTCTTCTAGGAGGGGGAAATGACCAAAAAAAGGGAGGGGGGACTTGGAGAAAACAAATGTTGTCTTACTGCGTAACACTGAAGAGAGAGAACAGAATTATATGGCACTTTTTCTTGAGGAGATGATGACATTGCACTGTGGTATTCATTTTTCTTCTTTAATTAATTAATTTTTATTTATTTTTGGCTGCGTTGGGTCTTCATTGCTGCACGTGGGCTTTCTCTAGTTGCGGCGAGTGGGGGTTACTCTTCATTGCGGTGTGTGGTTTTCTCACTGCGGTGTCTTTGCTTGCTGCAGAGCACGGGCTATAGGCACGTGGGCTTCAGTAGTTGTGCCATGCAGTCTCAGTAGTTATGGCACACGGGCTTAGTTGCTCTGGGCATGTGGGATCTTCCTGGACCAGGGCTCGAACCCATGTCCCCTGCCTTGGCATGCGGATTCTTAACCACTGTGCCACAACGGAAGTTCTGCACTGTGGTATTCTAATGAGAGAAGTGGAGTTTTTTTAAATTGTTTTGCATAGAGGGAATTTACCACCATAGTGGTGATATCTGACTTCTCTTGTGTCTTAACTTCTGAGACCTAAAGCCATTCAACAGTGTTTTCTTGGTAGCTCTTGAAATACCAGACTGTAGTAGAAGAAATTACAGACCTTTGTCCAATGTCTAAAGCCAGTTTATTAACCAGAACCACAATTTAAGGACTCTGTACTTCCAATAAATCAAATCCTTATAGTCTCTAATTTATACATAATCTTTCAGTTCCATTATTTTTCATTTCCAAAGATAATTCTTTTTAAATCCACTAGGCTATATTTTCTACCTAAACTATATGTTCCATTAAAATAAAAGTATGGGGGTTGCTAAATGGGCCAAGATCCTCTCATGTTCTATCATGTATGTCATTAAAAATAATTTAGAAAACAATGCCATGTTTATTATCAGATTATGTGTCTGTTATAAAAGATACATTGGAAAACCAGGTTAATCATATGTGGTTTGATTGAGAAATTCAATCTTGATGAAGTAAAAAAATTTAAATGTTTAATTTTTTTTCAGTAACTGCTACAAGGGAAACTTAATGCTTTTGCAGTCTAGAGCAAAAATTACATCCAATTTTAAAGAATTCGTGTAAGTAACTATATGGACATTTCATGTACCACTATTATTATGTTATTATTTTTATTGGGGGGATATTTGTTCAAAGCAACAACTCCAAATAGCCAAAAAGCTTCCCACATGCTCTTCTCTAAATTCCTGTTTTGTTTAATTATAACCCTGAGTTTAGAATTAAAAAGAAAAAGGGGAAAAGAGGGAGACCCTCCTCTGACTACAAGCACAATTAGCTGCCCATTAGCAGTTATGATCCTGGTCTTCTGCCTCTGATATCAGTGGCCTCTACTAACATGGAATGGGTTCACTCTGTGGCTTCAGCATGGGAAGAGTTTAGGGTTCATCCTCATTCTTGCCTCTATTACAACGGAAGAACCCCACCAAAGTGGAAGCCATGTCATACTTTTGTCACTTCCAGCAATAACCCCCTCCAACTTATTCTCTGGGCTACTGTTCGACCACACTGAGTTCTCTTTTAAGCTCTCTGACAGTGACAGTGAACTAACCGGAGGACTGGTATTTTCATCATCTCTTACCCAGAAACACTGTTTCTTCTACCAGGTCTGACTGGTAGAACAAATGAAACAAATTTTCAAACAACAAAGTTTCAAACACACAAAACCTATCAAATGATTTGTTTGTTGCTTTGTTTTAATCTCAATAACTGTAGCTTTCATCTCTAGAAGTTAAATTTGGTTCTTTTATATATCTTCTATATTTCGACATAACTTTTTTTAACATGTGTGGTACAATTATAAAAGCTATTTTGACTTCCTGATCTTCTCATTCTAACATCTGTGCCAGTTTGGGGTCACTTTCAAGTGATTATTCTTATTATAGTTCATCTTTTCCTGTCCCTTTGTATGCCTGGTAATCTTTGGTTGGATGCCATACTTATTAATTTTGCCTTGTAGTAGTGATGAATATTTTTGTATTTCTATAAATATTATTGAGTTTTGCTCTGGATCATAGTCAAGTTACTTGGAAAGGTTTTCACCTTTTTGTGTCTTGCCTTTAAGATTTGTTCTGCTCTCAAAAACTTTATTAGTTCAATGTTTTATATCTATTGTTCAGATGATGAAAATGAAATTCCTAGAGAAAATGTAAAAGCCATGTACCTGGCTGTGGTAGGATCTCAAAAATTATCATTGAATAATTTGAATTCATATCCCTCTGATTCTAAAAACACCATGGTGCCACTCTTCACAACGTTCCTCTGTTTTAAGTTAACTCACTTATTAGCTAGATGAAAAGTCCCTCAAAAGTTTCTTAAATATCAAATTTAAATACTGTGCTAAAAAAACAATATAATAATTTTCTTACCACTGGCTGTAACAATTTACTCATCTAATTCAGGCTTTTCACTTAACAGTAATTATATATGGTTATAATATGTGAGAACATGCAACGAGAACTTATGTTGGAAAAATATCTGTTCTTACATTTCATATTATAAAAATGTTTTCACTGTACAGGAAAAGCCAGACATATTCTAAAATATTTATTTGCAGGAATGTCTTGGATATATATTTTCCTTTAATAATTAATAAAACTAAGAACTGACAATAGCATTGATTGAGAAGGAGTATAATTTTGAGATTCCTGCCTCAGAGATGATGTTAATCTTCATGTTCACATTTCATGTAGTTTAGTTCAGAAAAAAGTTTTCATTTTCCTCTTTGTAACTAAAAGGATCCCCATTCTGCATTCAGAACAGTAACAGTAAAAAACCAAGGCGTACTTTATATAAAGTCAGAATTTATAAAGACACACACACCCATATATACATATATGGATGTGTGTGTGTGTGTGTGTGTGTGTGTATTTATATAAAACTTCCTTATTCTTGTTTCCAAAATATTATTGTAAAGAAAATTATGACTTCTGTGGTATTTATTCATGAATAAACTCTAATGGAGAGTTCTACTCCTCGTTCTTGTCCAGTGTGTGAACCCATATATAAATTATGGAAATCCCCATCTTATGAGGAAGAATCTGTCTCTCGTTATACAGACTGAAAATGCCACCTACTTAATCTCTGAGTATCCTTTAAAGCCATAGGCTAGCATATGACCTTAGCTCTGACAATCAGTTATGTCCATTCTGGAGACTGGACTAGAAGCTACTGACAAGAAGAAAAGACTGCTTAGAATATATTCTGGAAGTGGAAAGCACACACTGTTTTCAGTATCCAGAACAAATGTATCAGTGATTCATATTACTGTATTTAGCATCCCCTATCATTGATATTTGTAGTTCTAGCTGAAGTGTCTCTGCCCAGTGACTCTTGCACTAGGTTGTTCCCTGGACCAATTCTACAGCATGATTCCTAGACATAAGTTTAAACTTCCAAACACCAATCCTGGTTGTTGAATCTTTTATTTAGAGATTCCATAAACTGTCCAATATCTTTTTAATAGTTTATTTTCTACTTAATTAACCCAGAGTAAGTCACCGATTGCTCTAACATAAAAATTGATACCAGGAGAGATCAGAGACAACAGCTCATTGAGGATATAGGGGAAATTGCCATCAGTTATCTAGCTTGGTTGGCACTGGAGACAGTAAATCTCTAGTTGGCAATAAGAAACAAATTGAGAAAAAATTATCCTTAGAGTGTCCTGCAACTTAAAGCCTACTAGTGACCTGACTAGGGAAAATCAAGTAGTAACTCACATGTAAAAGTATGAAGGTCCTGGGACTTCCCTGGTGGTGCAGTGGTTAGGAATCCACCTGACAGTGCAAGGGACATGGGTTCGAGCCCTGGTCCGGGAAGCAACTAAGCCCACGAGCCACAACTACTGAGCCCGTGTGCCACAACTACTGAAGCCTATGAGCTTAGAGCCTGTGCTCCGCAACAAGAGAAGCCACGGCAATGAGAAGCCCACACACTGCAATGAAGAGTAGCCCTCACTCACCACAACTAGAGAAAGACCGTGCACAGCAATGAAGACCCAATGGAGCCAAAAATAAATAAATAAATTTATCTTTTCAAAAAGTATGAAGGCCCTGGGTATTCCAAATCTGTAGGGTGTCATGGTTACTTCTAAGGGCACTGGGAGAGCATCGTTTCCCAATTGTATTCTTAGCTCCCTTGTCAATGATCAGTTGGCTGTATATGCATATATTTATTTCTAGTCTCTTTATTCTGTTCCATTAGTCTGTCTTTTTGCCAGTACCATGCTGTTTTGAGTACTGTAGGTTTGTAATATATTTTTTGAAATCAGAAATTCTTATGCCTCCAACTTTGCTCTTTCTCAGAACTGACAAATGGTGTTGGTGAAATTGGATATCCACATGCAAAAGAATGAAACTGGACTCTTGTATCATACACAAAAATCAACTCTAAATGGATTAAAGACTTAAACATAAGATCTGAAACTGTAAAACTCCTAGAAGAAAACATAGGGGAAAAGATCCTTGACACTAATTTTGGCAATGATGTCCTATCTATATGACACCAAAAGCACAGGCAACAAAGCAAAAATGGGCAAGTAGAACTACATCAAACTAAAAACCTTCTGAACAGCAAAGGAAACAATCAACAAAATGAAAAGGCAGCCTATGGAATAGAAGAAAATATTTGCAAACCCTGTATCAGATAAGGGGTTCATATTCAAAATTTATAAGAAACTCCTATGACTTAATAGCAAAAAACCCCCCAAATAACCCAATTTAAAAATAGTCAATGGGCTTGAACAGACACTTTTCCAAAGAAGAAATATAAATGGTCAACAGATATATGAAAAGGTGCTCGACATCACTAATCATCAGGAAAATGTAAATCAAAACCACAATGAGGGAATTCCCTGGTGGTCCAGTGGTTAAGACTCTGTGCTTTCACTGCTGAGGATGCAGGTACAATCTCTGGTCAGGGAACTAAGATCCCACATGCCACACAGTGCAGACCAAAAAATCCCCCAAAAAACAAACAAACAAAAACCACTCAATGAGATATCATCCCGAACCTGTTAGGATGGATATTATAAAAATAGAAAAATAAAGTATTGGTAAGGATGTGGAGAAATTGGAACTACAGTGTACTGTTGGTGAGAATGTAAAATGGTACAGTTGCTATGGAAAAGAGTATGGAGAGTCTTCAAAACCTTAAAAATAGAATTATCACATGACCCAGCAATGCCACTTCTGTGTATATAGTCTAAAGATTTGAAACCAAGATCTAGAAGATATTTCTGCACTACCATGCTCACTGCAGCATTATTCATGATAGCCAAGATATGGACAAAACCTAAATTTCCATTGATGGATGAATACATTTTTAAAATGTAATATATACATACAATAGAATATTGTCCAGCCTTAAAAAAGAAGGAAAATCTGCCATGTGCAGTAACATAGATATACCTGAAGACGTTATGCTAAGTGAAATATGCCAGTCACAGAAGAACAAGTACTGCATGATTCCACTTACATGAGATATCTAAAATAGTCAAACTCGTAGAAACAAAGAATAGAATGATAGTTGCCAGAGGCTGTATTATACACTTAAAAATTTGAGAGTAGATCGCATATTGTTTTCTTACAACAATAAAATTTCTTTTCATAAACTAATAAAATAAATTAAAAATAAAGACAACAGGATACACCAATGTAATAAGAATGTAATATTCCAGTCTTAAATTCCCAGCTCAAGGTAATGCCAAATATCATTAACTTTCTGTGAATGTGATAAAAGTCTTACTTCTTGCATCCACAGGTTGAGATAGAATAACTCTAAACATTTAATTCTGATGACTCTTTATTATGAGAGTTTAATTGACATCTTGGAATGGGGCATTGACTGAAAAAGAACTGGACTTCTTTGTAGTGGGATGAGGATATAATGGTAGATTCCAATAAAGAAAGGACTCTCCAACCCTCACTTGCCATCTTTCTAAGGAGAAGTCAATTTTACAATATATAGTAACATTTTTTTCGCCATGATTGGAGACATGTAATGACTTAGCCAAGAAGAGTTACCTAGAAAATGGAAGTCAATTTTTCCCATCCCAACCTCTTTAGCCTTCACTGTATTGATTCTTGGTACTTGCAATACCACTATTCTCCACTAGTCAGGGTGGAGACATGAAGATGAAATAATAAATGGCAGTTTGACTTAAGTCTGCCTCCCAGTAGGACTAGTAGGATGCCCCAAATGTCCATAAATATTTCATTAGTTTCTTAGTATATCATTAAAGTAGTACACTCAGCCACAAGCAGAATCACCATCTTGGCTGCATGTCTCAGGGAATAATATTTTTTTAGGAAGAGCCCACTAAAAGCCCCAAGAGCTTCCTCTATTTATTATAATAATATGTCAAAAGCATGATTAAATCCCTAAGAGAATCACAGTGATTAGTTTCACTACTAAAGATTTTACAAATTCAGGGTTGGTGATTTCTATCATATTCCCTTTTAAAATTTCAATTTGTCTAGTGTAGAAGTCAGAGTATTCAGGAGTAAAGCAGAAGACTGTTATAAATTTGATCAGCTAGAGACAGCAAATTGAGACCGTTGTTCTATATGTGGTCTCTTCACTAGAACAAATCAACAAGGTTCTAAGGAACCTGCTTTGCTTTCTAAGTAATCGATAGCTATTGATTAGGCACATGCTTTTATTCCTTTACTCTGAAAAGCTGAGAACATCAGAACAATTTGCTTGCAAATCACAAGGCAGCAGTATTAATTTCACTGTATTGTCTCAACTTTTTCATTCTATATCACAGCTTAGCTCATAGGGACCTTGACCTTCTGGCATCACACTTATCCTCTATTTTAATGACATCATGCTCAGAGAACCTACAGATCAGTAAATAGACTATCCAAAGTGTCTTGGCAAGACCCATGTCTGCCTGAAAGTCATAGATAAATTGCATGAACCTTGTCCATTCCCTATGTTTTAGGAATCTCCCTCTTTATGAGGCGAATCCACCTTTCACCATAGAAGCTAAACATCTCAAGTGCTTGTTTTCTCAGCCTCCTCTGAAACTAGGGCATTAGCACAAAAACGGAATTCTATCAGTTGGATGCATATGCCCCAGATTTGCAATTAAAAGCTGCCAGTGAGTGAATGGAAAACAGCAATTGTAGAATCTATTCTGGTCACACAAAAGAACCCTAGTGGAAGCAATATCCTCTTTCCAGCAGCGTCTGACGTTCTGTGTTTGTGAGCTCAGCATTATAATCTGCAGAGTAATCAAGTAATCCAGCAGTAGTGGCAATCTCATCTTCACCCCATCAGACCATGAAATAAGTTTAGACATTTCTCCTGGCTGATAGTTTAGACCCACGGTTCTCTGACTCTCTAAACCATTCTGTGAGCTACTCTATATCATTGTAATAAATTTCTTTTCTTAAAGTTATCTAAGTTATATCATGTTGCTTAAAACCAAGAGTTCTGCCAATACACCCAATTAGCATTTAGTAAGCATCTTCAATTGGCCTTATCAGACCCTAAAGGAAACTAGATAAATAGGATACAAACTCTGTTAGTGCATATGCTTGTGGGGGAAACTGTGATGGTGTTAGAGTACACACATATATAATAAACCATGGGAGTATACCTAAAATTTTGCTTTTCTTATGCTAATTGTGATTTCTACTTTGTGGATTTTTTTTTTAAACCCACATTTGTTTATTTATTTATTTTTGGCTCTGTTGGTTCTTCACTTCTGTGCGAGGGCTTTCTCTAGTTGTGGCAAGCGGGGGGTCACTCTTCATCGCGGTGCGCGGGCCTCTCACTATCGAGGCCTCTTTTGTTGCTGGAGCACAGGCTCCAGATGCGCAGGCTCAGTAGCCGTGGCTCACGGGCCCAGTTGCTCCGCGGCATGTGGGATCCTCCCAGACCAGGGCTCGAACCCGTGTCCCCTGCATTAGCAGGCAGATTCTCAACGACTGCGCCACCAGGGAAGCCCCTTTGTGGATTATTTAAGTAAAATGTTTAATTCCTGAACATTTGGATCTATTTTTAAATAATTTTGGTTACTGATTTCTAATTCAACATCTCAATGGTCAGAAAGCATATTTTATTGTATTTCAGTCTTTGAAATATGTTGAGACTTGCTTTATGTACAACCATATAATTAATTTTGTAATATAGTCTATATATACTTGTTAAAAGTGTGATTTCCATCATTGTTGCATAGAGCGTTTTATATATTTCAAATTGATTGAGTTTGGTATTTGTATTAAAAATCTTCCATGGACTTTTGGCTGGTTGTTCTACCTACTACTGAGAGAGTTGTGTTAAAATCTCCCACAAAGGGCTTCCCTGGTGGCGCAGTGGTTGAGAGTCCGCCTGCCGATGCAGGGGACGCGGGTTCGTGCCCTGGTCCGGGTAGATCCCAGATGCCACGGAGCGGCTGGGCCCGTGAGCCATGGCCGCTGAGCCTGCGCGTCCAGAACCTATGCTCCACAATGGGAGAGGCCACAACAGTGAGAGGCACGCATACCGCAAAAAAAAAAAAAAAAAAAAAAAATCTCCCACGATGATTGTGGATTTACATATTTATTCTTCTTTTCCTGTCAAGTTTTGCTGTATGACTTTTTAAAAACATTATTGTTTGGATGAAATCTTAGATTTATTACATTGTTTTAGAGAATTGATCTTTTAATCATTATGGTATTTGAAACAAATTCTACAGGTAAGCCATTTGAATAAGATAATTTAACAAGGTTGCTGAATCCAAGGTCAGTATTTTTAAAAATCAATTGTATTTGTACAGACCAACAACAAATAGGATATTCAGAAAACGATGCTCTTGATGTTAATATCTAAAAAGTGAAACACATAAAAATAAATCTAATGAGAGATATGGAGATTTCTATATGCAAAATTATGAAACACTACTGAGAAAAATTAAAGGATACCTAAATAAAGGGATATACCATGTTCATGGACTGAGGGACTCAACTTATTAGAGAAATCAATACTTCACATATTAATCTCAGTTTCAATATAGTCAAGTCCCGTTAATTTGGGTTTTTTTATTTTTGTTTTTGTGTTTGGCTGTTATATTTGTTGCATATTTGTTTGTTTGGTTTTTGTTTCTTTGTGGAGATTAACAATGGTTTTAAAATCACTGGGAAGTGTGTCCTCCTACAATTTAAAACTGCTACTCTCTTCCTCATTGATGCTTAAAATTTCATATTTAGATATATATTCTATAACTTTACCTTTCTTTGAACCTCTTAAATCTAACTCCTCACACTTCCCTGGGAGAGGCAGCACCTTAAAGCTTGTAAGCCATTTACATTTCAGTACAAGTTTGGTATAAGTTTCCTAGAAGAAGTTTTGGTAGGAGAAGGAGAGAACAGAGATAAGAGGCACCTAAAAGGGCAAAGAAAAAAGAAAATGAGTTCAATAAAGACAACCACATATTGGAGAAAGACCAGCCTTTTGCTATTTCTCAATCCTTCTTAGAACAGCTGTTTATTGACATTCAGAAAAACAGATGACTGCAGTATTTCTGCTTATTGATTTACTTTATATTCCAGTATAAGCCACTACCAATCAAGCAGTCATCATCTGCTTAATCCAAAGTTTTATTTTAAAATTGTTTTTTATGTTGCTTTTTAAGTTGACATGACATCTGGATTCTAAAACATGACATTCTGTTCACTTTTGGATACAGGAAAAAAATATTTTGATGTTTGAGACTGTATGATTAATTTTCCAAATGGTGGAAAGAGTACTGGATTGAGAACAGAGATTTTAATAATTCTTAATATTTAATATGCAATCATCTATCTTTGGTAAATTGCTTAGCTAAGCAGGCTCATAGTTTTCTCATTTGTAAAATGAAGGGACTAAAATATCTCATGAACAACGTGTTCTCAACCCCTTTAAGGGTACATGACTCTTAGTCACATGTTCATTGGATTACTCCGGAAATTCTTTCTAAGAATAAGACAGTGTAATTTTATTTTATTTATTTTATTTTATTAGTTTCTGCTTTATAACAAAGTGCATCAGTCATACATATACATCTGTTCCCACATCCCTTCCCTCATGCATCTCCCTCCCTCCCACCCTCCCCATCCCACCCCTCCAGGCGGTCACAAAGCACCGAGCTGATCTCCCCATGCTCTGCGGCTTCTTCCCACTATCTATCTACCTTACGTTTGGTAGTGTATATATGTCCATGCCGCTCTTTCGCTTTGTCACAGCTTACCCTACCCCCTCCCCATATCCTCAAGTCCATTCTCAAGTTGGTCTGTGTCTTTATTCCCGTTTTACCCCTAGGTTCTTCATGACATTTTTTTTTAATTCCATATATATGTGTTAGCACACGGTATTTGTCTTTCTCTTTCTGACTTACTTCACTCTGTATGACAGACTCTAGGTCTATCCACCTCATTACAAATAGCTCAGTTTCGTTTCTTTTTATGGCTGAGTAATATCCCATTCTATATATGTGCCACATCTTCTTTATCCATTCATCCGATGATGGACACTTAGGTTGTTTCCAGCTCTGGGCTATTGTGAATAGAGCTGCAATGAACATTTTGGTACATGTCTCTTTTTGAATTATGGTTTTCTCAGGGTATATGCCTAGTAGTGGGATTGCTGGGTCATATGGTAGTTCTATTTGTAGTTTTTTAAGGAACCTCCATACTGTTCTCCATAGCGGCTGTACCAATTCACATTCCCACCAGCAGTGCAAGACTGTTCCCTTTTCTCCACACCCTCTCCAGCATTTATTGTTTCTAGATTTCTTGATGATGGCCATTCTGACTGGTGTGAGATGATATCTCATTGTAGTTTTGATTTGCATTTCTCTAATGATTAATGATGTTGAGCATTCTTTCATGTGTTTGTTGGCAGTCTGTATATCTTCTTTGGAAAAATGCCTATTTAAGTCTTCTGCCCATTTTTGGATTGGGTTGTTTGTTTTTTTGCTATTGAGCTGCATGAGCTGCTTATAAATTTCGGAGATTAATCCTTTGTCAGTTGCTTCATTTGCAAATATTTTCTCCCATTCTGAGGGTTGTCTTTTGGTCTTCTTTATGGTTTCCTTTGCTGTGCAAAAGCTTTGAAGTTTCATTAGGTCCCATTTGTTTATCTTTGTTTTTATTTCCATTTCTCTAGGAGGTGGGTCCAAAAGGATCTTGCTGTGATTTATGTCATAGAGTGTTCTACCTATGTTTTCCTCTAAGAGTTTGATAGTTTCTGGCCTTACATTTAAGTCTTTAATCCATTTTGAGCTTATTTTTGTGTATGGTGTTAGGGAATGATCTAATCTCAAACTTTTACATGTCCCTGTCCAGTTTTCCCAGCACCACTTATTGAAGAGGCTGTCCTTTCTCCACTGTACATTCCTGCCTCCTTTATCAAAGATAAGGTGACCATATGTCCGTGGGTTTATCTCTGGGCTTTGTATCCTGATCCACTGATCTATCTTTCTGTTTTTATGCCAGTACCACACTGTCTTAATTACTGTATCTTTGTAGTCTAGTCTGAAGTCAGGGAGCCTGTTTCCTCCAGCTCCATTTTTCGTTCTCAAGATTGCTTTGGCTATTTGGGGTCTTTTGTTTTTCCAAACAAATTTTGAAATTTTTTGTTCTAATTCTCTGAAAAATGCCAGTGGTAGTTTGATAGGGATTGCATTGAATCTGTAGATTGCTTTGGGTAGTAGAGTCATTTTCACAATATTGATTCTTCCAATCCAGGAGCATGGTATATCTCTCCATCTATTTGTATCATCTTTAATTTCTTTCATCAGTGTCTTATAATTTTCTGCATACAGGTCTTTTGTCTCCTTAGGTAGGTTTATTCCTAGATATTTTATTCTTTTTGTTGCAATGGTAAATGGGAGTGTTTTCTTGATTTCATTTTCAGATGTTTCATCATTAGTGTACAGGAATGCCAGAGATTTCTGTACATTAATTTTGTATCCTGCTACTTTACCAAATTCATTGATTAGCTCTAGTAGTTTTTCGGTAGCATCTTTAGGATTCTCTATGTATAGTATCATGTCATCTGCAAACAGTGACAGCTTTACTTCTTCTTTTCCAATTTGGATTCCTTTTATTTCCTTTTCTTCTCTGATTGCTGTGGCTAGAACTTCCAAAACTAGGTTGAATAAGAGTGGTGAGAGTGGGCAGCCTTGTCTTGTTCCTGATCTTAGTGGAAATGGTTTCAGTTTTTCACCATTGAGGACAATGTTGGCTGTGGGTTTGTCATATATGGCCTTTATTATGTTGAGGAAAGTTCCCTCTATGCCTACTTTCTGCAGGGTTTTTATCATAAATGGGTGTTGAATTTTGTCGAAAGCTTTCTCTGCATCTATTGAGATGATCATATGTTTTTTCTCCTTCAACTTGTTAATATGGTGTATCACATTGATTGATTTGCGTATATTGAAGAATCCTTGCATTCCTGGAATAAACCCCACTTGATCATGGTGTATGATCCTTTTAATGTGCTGTTGGATTCTGTTTGCTAGTATTTTGTTGAGGATTTTTGCATCTATGTTCATCAGTGATATTGGCCTGTACTTTTCTTTCTTTGTGACATCCTTGCCTGGTTTTGGTATCAAGGTGATGGTGGTCTCGTAGAATGAGTTTGGGAGTGTTCCTTCCTCTGATATTGTTTGGAAGAGTTTTAGAAGGATGGGTGTTAGCTCTTCTCTAAATGTTTGATAGAATTCGCCTGTGAAGCCATCTGGTCCTGGGCTTTTGTTTGTTGGAAGATTTTTAATCACAGTTTCAATTTCAGTGCTTGTGATTGGTCTATTCATATTTTCTATTTCTTCCTGAGTCAGTCTTGGCAGGTTGTGCATTTCTAAGAATTTGTCCATTTCTTCCAGGTTGTCCATTTTATTGGCATAGAGTTGCTTATAGTAATCTCTCATGATCTTTTGTATTTCTGCAGTGTCAGTTGTTACTTCTCCTTTTTCATTTCTAATTCTATTGATTTGTGTCTTCTCCCTTCTTTTCTTGATGAGTCTGGCTAATGGTTTGTCAATTTTGTTTATCTTCTCAAAGAACCAGATTTTAGTTTGGTTGATCTTTGCTATCGTTTGCTTCATTTCTTTTTCATTTATTTCTGATCTGATCTTTATGATTTCTTTCCTTCTGCTAACTTTGGGGGTTTTTTGTTCTTCTTTCTCTAATTGCTTTAGGTGCAGGGTCAGGTTGTTTACTCGAAATGTTTCCTGTTTCTTAAGGTGGGATTGTATTGCTATAAACTTCCCCCTTAGAACTGCTTTTGCTGCGTCACATAGGTTTTGGGCCGTTGTGTCTCCATTGTCATTTGTTTCTAGGTATTTTTTAATTTCCTCTTTGATTTCTTCAGTGATCACTTCGTTATTGAGTAGTGTATTGTTTAGCCTCCATGTGTTTGTATTTTTTACAGATCTTTTCCTGTAATTGATGTCTAGTCTCATAGCATTGTGGTCGGAAAAGATACTTGATACAATTTCAATTTTCTTAAATTTACCAAGGCTTGATTTGTGACCCAAGATATGATCTATCCTGGAGAATGTTCCATGAGCACTTGAGAAAAATGTGTATTCTGTTGTTTTTGGATGGAATGTCCTATAAATATCAACTAAGTCCATCTTGTTTAATGTATCATTTAAAGCTTGTGTTTCCTTATTTATTTTCATTTTGGATGATCTGTCCATTGGTGAAAGTGGGGTGTTAAAGTCCCCTACTATGATTGTGTTACTGTCGATTTCCCCTTTTATGGCTGTTAGTATTTGCCTTATGTATTGAGGTGCTCCTATGTTGGGTGCATAACTATTTACAATTGTTATATCTTTTTCTTGGATCGATCCCTTTATCGTTATGTAGTGTCCTTCTTTGTCTCTTCTAATAGTCTTTATTTTAAAGTCTATTTTGTCTGATATAAGAATTGCTACTCCAGCTTTCTTTTGATTTCCATTTGCATGGAATATCTTTTTCCATCCCCTTACTTTCAATCTGTATGTGTCTCTAGGTCTGAAGTTGGTCTCTTGTAGACAGCACATATATGGGTCTTGTTTTTGTATCCATTCAGCCACTCTGTGTCTTTTGGTGGGAGCATTTAGTCCATTTACATTTAAGGTAATTATTGATATGTATGTTCCTATTCCCATTTCCTTAATTGCTTTGGGTTCGTTATTGTAGGTATATTCCTTCTGTTGTGTTTCTTGCCTAGAGAAGTTCCTTTAGCATTTGTTGTAAAGCTGGTTTGGTGGTGCTGAACTCTCTCAGCTTTTGCTTGTCTGTAAACGTTTTAATTTCTCCATCAAATCTGAATGAGATCCTTGCTGGGTAGAGTAATCTTGGTTGCAGGCTTCTCTCCTTCATCACTTTAATTATGTCCTGCCACTCCCTTCTGGCTTGTAGAGTTTCTGCTGAGAGATCAGCTGTTAACCTGATGGGGATGCCCTTGTGTGTTATTTGTTGTTTTTGCCTTGCTGCTTTTAATATGATTTCTTTGTTTTTAATTTTTGACAGTTTGATTAATATGTGCCTTGGCGTATTTCTCCTTGGATTTATTCTGTATGGGACTCTCTGTGCCTCCTGGACTTGATTAACTATTTCCTTTCCCATATTGGGGAAGTTTTCAACTATAATCTCTTCAAATATTTTCTCAGTCCCTTTCTTTTTCTCTTCTTCTTCTGGAACCCCTATAATTCGAATGTTGGTGCATTTAATGTTGTCCCAGAGGTCTCTGAGACTGCCCTCTGTTCTTTTCATTCTTTTTTCTTTATTTTGCTCTGCATCAGTTATTTCCTCTATTTTATCTTCCACCTCACTTATCCGTTCTTCTGCCTCAGTTATTCTGCTATTGATCCCATCTAGAGTATTTTTCATTTCATTTTTTGTGTTTTTAATCGATGCTTGATTCATCTTTAGTTCTTCTAGGTCCTTGTTAACTGTTTCTTGCATTTTGTCTATTCTATTTCCAAGATTATGGATCTTGGAAATAGAATCTTGGATCAGCTTTACTATCATTATTCTGAATTCTTTTTCAGGTAGACTGCCTATTACCTCTTCATTTGTTACATCTGGTAGGTTTTTATCTTGCTCCTTCACCTGCTGTGTGTTTTTCTGTCTTCTCATTTTGCTTATGTTACTGTGTTTGGGGTCTCCTTTTTGCAGGCTGCAGATTCGTAGTTCCCGTTGTTTTTGGTGTCTGTCCTCAGTGGCTAAGGTTGTTTCAGTAGGTTGTGTAGGCTTCCTGGTGGGGGGGACTAATGCCTGTGTTCTGGTGGTTGAGGCTCGATCTTGTCTTTCTGTTGGACAGGTCCGCGTCTGGTGGTGTGTTTTGGGTTGCCTATGGCCTTATTATGTTTTTAGGTAGCCTCTCTGCTAATGGGTGGGGTTGTGTTCCTGCCTTGCTAGTTGCTTGGCATAGGGTGACCAGCACTGTAGCTTGCTGGTCGTTGACTGAAGCTGGGTGCTGGTGTTGGGATGGAGATCTCTGGGAGATTTTCGCTGCTTGATATTATGTGGAGCTGGGAGGTCTCTTGTGGACCCGTGTCCTGAAGTTGGCTCTCCCACTTCAGAGGCACAGCACTGACTCCTGGCTGCAGCACCAAGAGACTTTAATCCACCCTGCTCAGAATAACAGGGAGAAAAAGTAGAAAGAAAAAATTAGTAGAACAAAGAAAGAGAGAGGGAAAGAAAGGAAGAAGGGAAGAAAGGAAGGAAGGAGGGAAGAAAGAAAGAAAGGAGGGAGGGAGGGAGGAAGGATGGAAAGAAAGAAGGAAAGAACGGAGGGATGGAGGGAGGAGTGAAAGCAAAAGGAAGAGTGAATGGAAGAAGGGAGAGAGGGAGGTAGGAAGGAAAGAAAGAAAGAAAGACAGGAGGGAGGGAGGGAGGAAGGAAATAAAAAGAAAGTGGAAATAAGAAGGGTGGGAGGGAGGAAAGAAAAAGAAAGAAGGAAAGGAGGAGCGGAGGGAGGGAGGGAGGAAGGGAAGGTAGGAAAAAAAGAAAGATCAGGTAAAGTAAAATAGAATAAAGTATGAAATATAGTAGTGTTATTATAATTAGAAAGTAATTATTGAAAAAAAAAATGGACCGATAGAACCCTGGGACATATGGTGGAAGCAAAGCTATACAGAGAGAATCTTACACAGAAGATTACACATACACATTCACAAAAAGAGAGCAGGGGGAAAAATCAAAAATCTTGCTCTCCAAGTCCACCTCCTCAATTTGGGATAATTCGTTGTAAAAAGAGGAAAAGGGCGAGAAGTCTGAAATCTTGCTCTCTAAATCCACCTCCTTAATTTGGAATAATTCGTTGTAAAAAGAGGAAAAGGGGGGAAAGTCTTAAATCTTGTCCTCAAAGTCCACTTCCTCAATTTGGGATGATTCGCTGTCCATTCATGCACTCCACAGATGCAGGGCACATCAAATGGACTGTGGAGCTTTAATCCGCTGCCTCCGAGGCTGCACAGAGAGATTTCCCTGTCTCTTCTCTGCTCTCACAGCTCCCGGGTCTCAGCCTTGGACCTGGCCCCGCCTCTGCACGTAGGTCGCTGGAGGGTGTCCGTTCTTCGCTCAGACAGGACGGATTTAAAGGAGCCGCTGATTCGGGGGCTCTGGCTCACTCAGGCAGAGGGGAGGAAGGGGCGCGCAGTGTGGGGCGGGCCTGCGGTGGCAGAGGCCGGCGTGACATTGCAGCAGCCCATGACGCTCCGTGCGCTTTCCCGGGAAAGCCGTCCCCGGGTCTCGGGACCCCGGCAGTGGCGGGGTGCACAGGCCCCCCGGAAGGTGGGGCGGACAGTGACCCGCGCTCGCACACAGGCCCCGCGGCTGCGGTGGCGACGGCGGCGGCGGCGGCGGCGGCCCACTCCCGTCTCTGAGGTCCGCGCCTTACCCGCGGCTCGCGCCTGTCTCCGGCGCTTCCCCAAGCAGCCCCCTTAATGCCCTCTCCTCGCGCACCAGGAAACAAAAGGGAAAAAAGTCTCTTGCCTCTTCGGCAGCTCCAGACCCTTTCCCCGGACTCCCTCCTGGCTAGCCATGGTGCACTAACCCCTTCAGGCTCTCTTCCTGCCGCCAGCCCCAGTCCTCTCCCTGCGCTCCGACTGAAAGCCGATACCTGAGCCTCAGCTCCCAGCCCCGCCCGCCCCGGCGGCCAAGCAGACAAGCCTCTCGGGCTGGTGTGTTCCTGAGGGCACCGGTCCTCTGTGCCAGAATCTCTCCGCTTTGCCCTCCGCACCCCTGTTGCTGTGCTCTCCTCCGCTACTCCGAAGCTTTCCCCCTCCGCCACCTGCAGTCTCCGCCCGCGAAGGGGCTTGTAGTGTGTAGAAACCTTCCCTCCTTCACGGCTCCCTCCCACTGGTGCAGGTCCCGTCCCTATCCTATTGTCTCTGTTTATTCTTTTTTTTCTTTTGCCCTACCCAGGTATGTGGGGAGTTTCTTGCCTTTTCGGGGGTCTGAGGTCTTCTGTCAGCGTTCAGTAGGTGTTCTGTAGGAGTTGTTCCACGTGTAGATGAATTTCTGATGTATCTGTGGGGAGGAAGGTGATCTCCAAGTCTTACTCTTCCGCCATCTTCCTCTGGACCTTGATAATATTAGTCGACAGTGTAATTTTAGATGACACCTTTCTTTTAATAACATCAATTAATTTTTTCTCAAAAATTTCCAGTTAAGCAGTAGAGATAAATATCTTTTAGATATGGGGATATCAATAAAGTCTGAAGTTTTACTAAGCTTACAGAGTTGAAAGTAAAAGGATAAGTATTGTTAATATGAATATTATCATTTAGAAAATGGTTTTTACATCTTATAGGCCTAGTTCAGAAACAAATAATGTTTTAAGTCATCTCCAAATGCTCAAAGGGCAAATAATCTATTCTATATATGACAACTATAAAAACACAATACTTTGATTCCTTAAATATGATTTCTAATTCAAACTTACCCCTCATTTATTATAAAAAAGTTCATTCTTTTGATCTAAATTAATTTACTAAAATAGATATAAATTGTCTGTGCTAGATAATATTTTCAAATGTAACTTCCTTGTCTTACAATACCCTCATTTGAGACAGGAATATAATAGATGCATTATTAACATGCCTGCTGTTTCTACAATCTAATGGTTTTCAAAATGACTTAGTCAATCAATAAATACTTATATCAAAAGTTACTGAGACCAGGAACTTCCCTGGTGGTCCAGTGGGTAAGACTCTGTGCTCCCAATGCAGGGGGCCCGGGTTCAATACCTGGTCAGGGAACTAGATCCCACATGCATGCTGCAACTAAGAGTCCACATGCTGCAACTAAGATTCCGCATGCCATAACTAAGACCCAGTGCAGCCAAATAAATAAATATTCAAAAAAAAAAAGTTACTGAGACCAGTGGTTTTTAAATTGTAGTTCTTGGAGTTTGGGGATTTTGTCAAGGACACTTGTGAGTTTATGAAAGAGTGGAGGATACAAATAATCAAAGCCACACTTATTGTGTATTTCATAAAGTTATTGGGATTACATGTAAAATTTTGTTTGAAAGATGGGATATGTTGTATTAAACATTTGGATGTCACTGACTGTACAGACGCTTTTCAAATGTAGATGTTAATAGTAATAGTAATAATGCATATTGAGCATTCATTAAATACCAGGCACTGTTTGAGTGCTTAAGAGGCACTAAGTTATTTCATCCTAACATCAATCCAATGATCATTATCTCAATTTTACAGATGTAGAAATCAAGGCACAGAAAAATTAAATATCCGTCCCAGTTAGTAAATGAAAGAACAATAATCAAACTCAGGCTGTTTAACTCCAGTACGTTCACTCTTACCCACAACATTAATTCACTTTCTTAGGACCTCCTTAGAATAGAAAAATGGACAATCTTAAAAGTCAGAAAAAAAGAGACAAAATAGACTAAATGAAGTTTCTGATCAGAAAAGTAGCAATACAAAAGTGGTATTAAAATATTGATCTGGTAATTAAAGTAAAATAAATAATAGGAGAACCTAACAACTTTGGGTATTTGGGCTCATTCATTTATTAATGAATATTAATTGAGCTAGTTATCATCTTTTGTGATTAATGAATAAAGCATAAAGAAAATTCTGCCCCCTTGGACTTTCTAATGGATCCAGAGACTAGTTACCTTGGCCCAAAGACCTGGCCTAGGAGGATAGCAAGGAGCCTACAGAGTGTTAGTTGAAAAAACATTCAATTTTTTTTCTATCTAAAGGCTACGGCAGAGATAGAAGAATGAGAAAATCAGAAAGTGGGACTAGGTTTGGAGAGAAAAAGGATTTTGAATAGCTATCTTTCAAGGAATAGCAAGAAATCCATTTATGAATATTTAGAAGACAATTAGCAATACAAAGTTGGGGCTTTAGTGAGAGTACATTACATGGATACCATAGCCATTTCCCACTGAGGTAATAGCCAATCCAATGACAAGTTTTAGCTGGAAACATAAAATTGAATCAATAGTCTGATAGAGGAGAACCAGCACACAAAATACAGAAGTATGGTGAATTCCCAAAATAATGGAATGGGAAAAATCAAAAAGAAGCACTCAAAGTAACAAACTGATTTGCTAAATATGTGAAAAGTGTAACAGGTAGTACAGAGTCAACACAATTACAGCAAAAAGATGAGTCATCTGTGAGGAGCAAAAAAATCAAAAGCAATTGAGATTTTAAGGTAAATGAGACAGAAGAAGAACCTTTGAATTTTCAAATTATAAAGCATTACTGATGTGGAAAATAAAATCTTGGTGCAACGTGGAATGAAAGCAGGGTGAAAAGAGAATATAAAGTGTATATGTCATTTGTTTTGCACATATAATACAAGGAAGGGGAGGAGTAGACCATTAGGAAGAAGGGCATGCTTCATTTTGGTGGTAACTGCATCAAGAACACTACAGGATTTTGAAACCACAAACTAGCTGAGGATTAGAGAAAACTTTACTTAGCTTTGGAAAAGCTGTGCTTCAAATAGCTTATGGATAGCCCAACTAATTCCTTAGTCTTTCCACTACTATATGCTGCTTCCAATAGAGTAATACAAACCTGTCACTTGTTTTTAATAATGCTTGCTCATTTCCCCAGCAGTTTTCTCTTAATCTACTATCTTTGACTTCCTTGCCTTAGCTTACAGTAACACTTTAATACAGGGACTATAACAATAATGCTGGACTCATTTATAATTCCATCTCTTCAAACACATTTTCCCACATGAAATGTTGTTAGGATTAAGTAAAAAGAAAGTAAAGTGACAAATAAGAAAACCCTCTTTTAAGAAGATTTTTTAAAAAATCTTTGCTCTAAAAGGCAGATATGAATCACTGACAGCACACATTTGGGTATAAGCTAGGTGTAATAAAGTTCTCACACTCTTTCACTCAAGCTTTGTTTCAGTCCAATTGTGCCCTCTACAGTCTTATCAAGTGAATGAAGGTGACTTTAGCTTGAAAGGAATCTGATAAGTCTCTGATACTCAGTCCACACTTTTCAGACACGAAAGCAATATTTGATTCTTTATAAAAATTTCCGACCTATTTAATTTGGGGAAACTCTCTAAGATAAAAGGTAATTAAATTTAACAAGTGGATACATTTGCTTGGCTGTGTGATGACCACTGGAAAAGAAAATAAAGTTTTATACAATCTAATTGTGTCCTTCAACACTGAAAACTATTATTAGTGACAATGTTGAATATCACCTGACCCCTCGAATCCTGGAAAACAGCAAAAGTTAAGATATCTCTCTGCCCTTTGTGTTGTGGAAAACAGATTATTCCTAAAAACCACCCTTCCACAGATGCCTCCTCGTGTTTACCGATGGCAATGCCAGACAAAGATATTCCAAATTGCCATTTTTTGGTCTCATAAATTATCAGCTGAAGTGTTTATTGCTACTAATCAATTGGAACAAACTGCTAATTAATTAAACTTTAAAGTTTCACTCCTTCCTCCAGGCTCCAGAACTCGGACTCACTGTCAGACTGAGTCAACATATAATCTCTCCTAAGAACAGGCTGACCTCAAGGTAAAATATTCTCTGATCTACCATCCACTCAAGCTACTCTTTTATCCCATTTTCCCACAGCCTACCCTTAATAACCTTGTTACTTACTCTCAAGAGAAGAAAAACCCCTTTTGATTAACCACTGAGAGGCTTGCAGATCTTAGGGTCACAGCATTCTCCCTAATGCAATAGTTCTCCTCCCCCAATTGCAATAGACCCCTCCTCGCACTTAACCTTTTCAGTAAAGTTTCTCCTTACTATGCTGGTATTGTTTGGTTTTTTTTTTTAAGTTGACATTGGCAACTGATAGAAGAAGTAAATATTGCTGCATCTGGATATATGTGATAATGGGGGATTGAAAACTCTAAAATTTTTAATTGATTTTTATTGGAGTATAGTTCTTTTACAATGTTGTGTTAGTTTCTTGCTGTACAGCAAAGTGAATCAGTCATGCATATACATATATCTGCTCTTTTTTAGATTTCCTTCCCATTTAGGTCACCACAGAGCACTGAGTAGAGTTCCCTGTGATATACAGTAGGTTCTCATTAGTTACCTATTTTATACATAGTAGTTATATATGTCAGTCCCAATCTCCCAATTCATCCCACCCACCCCTTCCCCCCTTGGTAACCGTAAGGTTGTTCTCTACATCTGTGACTCTATTTCTGCTTTGCAAATAAGTTCATCTCTACCATTTTTCTAGATTCCACACATAAATGGTACTATACAATATTTGTTTTTCTCTGTCTGACTTACTTCACTCTGTATGACAATCTCTACCTCCAACCATATCTCTGCAAATGGCACTATTTCATTCCTTTTTATGGCTGAGTAATATTCCATTGTATTTATGTACCACGTCTTCTTTATCCATTCTTCTGTTGATGGACATTTAGGTTCCTTCCACGTGCTGGCTATTATAAATAGTGCTGCAGTGAACACTGGGGTGCATTCATCCTTTCGAATTATGGTTTTCTCTGGATATATGTCCAGGAGTGG
The DNA here is from genome assembly GCF_964341445.2 of Mesoplodon mirus. Lineage (NCBI taxonomy): Eukaryota > Metazoa > Chordata > Mammalia > Artiodactyla > Ziphiidae > Mesoplodon > Mesoplodon mirus. Next base: position 33,537 of record NW_028295101.1, on the reverse strand, counting down.
GATTGCTAGGTCATATGGTAGCTCTATCTTTAGTTTTTTAAGAAACCTCCATACTGTCCTCCATAGTGGCTGTACCAATTTACAGTTCCACCAACAGTGTTGGAGGGTACCCTTTTCTCCACACCCTCTCCAGCATTTATTGTCTGTAGATTTTTTGATGATGGCCATTCTGACTGGTATGAGGTGATACCTCACTGTCATTTTGATTTGCATTTCTCTAATGCTTAGTGATGTTGAGCATCTTTACATGTGTTTGTTGGCCACCTGTATGTCTTCTTTGGAGAAATGTCTATTTAGGTCTCCCACCCATTTTTTGATTGGGTTGTTTGTCTTTTTGATATTGAGCTGAATGAGCTATTTGTATCTTTTGGAGATTAATCCCTTGTCAGTTGCGTTGTTTGCAAATATTTTCTCCCATTCTGAGGGTGTCTTTTCATTTTGTTTATGGTTTCCTTTGCTGTGCAAAAGCTTTTAAGTTTCATTAGGTCCCATTTATTTATTTTTGTTTTTATTTTCATTACTCTAGGCGGTGGGTCGAAAAAGATCTTGCTGTGGAAAACTGTAAATATTAAATGATTTGGTTCATTCAGTGAATTATGAGTGTTAATGAACACATTAAACAGTCCACAAAGAGAGAGTCATTTAAGCATCTGCTGTGTGCTAGGGTTTCCTCTACTAGGCCACAATTAGAAAAATCTGTTTGCTCAAAAAGCACATAGGTCAGTACAGAAGACTAACATAAAACCATCATGAGATGCATTGATAGAAATGTACACAGAGTGCTATGTTTACATTTGATAAAGTCATTTACTATGAGTGCCTAAGGTCTATGGCAGGAAAATAATGTGACAAGAAAAGTTCTATAGTAAAGGTGATATCTGAGAAGACCATCAAAGAATAAACACGACTTTGTCAGATGAACAAACTGTGAAGAATCTGTATTTGGCATTGGGAACAAAGTGATCACAAAAAGCCCAAGTAATACCATGGTTCCTCTGGAGAGCAAAAGTAGTTGGAACTGACTCAGCTGTAGCTCACATATGTAAGACAACTGAAGGGGAGCTGGAAAGATGAGCAGATACAAAGCAGCACAGCCTTTTACAACTATGAAAGTTGGGGACTGCACAACTCCAGGGGGTACCATTCATAACAATGTCAATGAGAATGACACATGCTGGAGTTGTGTACAGCCCTGAGCAAGACCTCTGAGCAGGTACCAAATTAGTAGAGTATTTTTATGCCAAGTGTATAAGTTAGGATGCTTTTGGTAGCAAAAAATGGAAACCGAATCTGTCTGTCCTCAACTTTAAGAGGATTTTGGAAAGAACATCAGGGCTCATGTAACAGAGGAGGACCCTATGGGGCCTTCCTAGGACAGACCCCTCCCCCATATCCTCTACTTTAGCTCCTCTCTGAAGTACATAGATCACAGTATTTGATGCACATTTCCTGCTTTACAGATGCTAAAACCCCCACCAAATGGAAGGTTAACTACTTAATGACCATAAGCACATAGCCCCCAGGCCTACTGGAGCCAAAGAATTGATGACCTTAACCCCTGGGACACTGTCCTGTAACCTCACCATCAACCAAACAGAGAGCTGTGCACAAGCTGATCACATACCTTGGGACTCCCCTCCCTCACCTTGCCTTTAAAAACACTTTGCTGAAACCCATCAGGAAAATGAGGCTTTTTGAGTACTAGTTGTCCCGGACTGTTTGTATGGCACCTTACAATAAAAACGGCACTTTCTTTCACCACAACCCAGTGTCAGTAGATTGGGTTTACTGCATGTGGATAAGTGGACTCAAGTTTGCTTCAGTGACACTCACAGTACTGCTATGGGGCTTTTGCACAGCAATGGAGACCATAAACAAGACGAAAAGACAACCCTCAGAATGGGAGAAAATATTTGCAAATGAAGCAACTGACAAAGGATTCATCTCCAAAATTTATAAACAGCTCATGCAGCTCAATATCAGAAAAACAAACAACCCAATCCAAAAATGGGCAGAAGCCCTAAATAGACATTTCTCCAAAGAAGACATACAGATTGCCAACAAACACATGAAAGGATTCTCAGCATCACTAATCATTAGAGAAATGCAAATCAAAACCACAGTGAGGTATCACCTCACAGCGGTCAGAATGGCCATCATCAAGAAATCTAGAAACAATAAATGCTGGAGAGGGTGTGGAGAAAAGGGAACCCTCCTACACTGTTGGTGGGACTGTAAATTGGTATAGCCACTATGGAGAACAGTATGGAGGTTCCTTAAAAAACTGAAAAAGAGAACTACCATACGACCCAGCAATCTCACTACTGGGCATATACACTGAGAAAGCCATAATTCAAAAAGAGTCATGGACCACAATGTTCATTGCAGCTGTATTTACAATAGCCAGGACATGGAAGCAACCTAAATGTCCATCAACAGATGAATGGATAAAGAAGGTGTGGCACATATATACAATGAAATATTACTCAGCCATAAAAGGAAACGAAATTGAGTTATTTGTAGTGAGTTGGATGGACCTAGAGTCTGTCATACAGAGTGAAGTAAGTCAGAAAGAGAAAAACAAATACTGTATGCTAACACATATACATGGAATCTAAAAAAACCCCAAAAGGTTCTGAAGAACCTAGGAGCAGGACAGATATAAACACAAAGACATAGAGAATGGACTTGAGGACACAAGGAAGGGGGAAGGTTAGGCTGGGACGATGTGAGAGAGTAGCATGGACATATATACACTACCAAATATAAAAAAATAGAGAGCTAGTGGGATGCAGCCGCATAGCACAGGGAGATCAGCTGGGTGCTTTGTGACCACCTAGAGGGGTGGAATAGGGAGGGTGGGAGGGAGATGCAAGAGGGAGGGAATATGGGGATATATGCATACATATAGCTGATTCACTTTGTTATACAGCAGAAACTAACACACCATTGTAAAGCAATTATACTCCAGTAAAGATGTTTAAAAAAAAGAAAAAGAAAATAATGGCGGCTTTGTAAAGAAAAGGGAAAAGCCAAAAAGTGCTGGATATAATTGAGGATTTCTGTATTAGAGATTCTGCAGCACTGAAGTACAAGAAAATTGAGTAGGGGGATGAAGATTTAAGAATGTTCAACTTTTTATGAATTTAATTCCTTTCACCTTTTTTTTTATGAGTAATGGTTAAAATTTGAATTGCTTTATAAATTACTTTTGGGTGATTAACTGTGTTTTTTAAAATGCATCTCTGTACAAAGACTCTCTCTGACATTTATTACGGTGGCCTAAATAAATAAATACATCTTGAAGGTCTTAGTGGTAAATCACCACGTTTAATTCCAAGAGAATTTAAAAGGTAAAGAAAAATTAGTTTCAAAAATATTTTCAACAAGTTGACATTTATGAAAAAATTTGAAAGATGAGCAGCTATGGGCATACCACCTTATTTTATCTGATGAACTAATGAATATAGACTTCACACATTTTCAAAGTACTGAACTGCCTTTTCTTCTATAGCAATCCTCAACCTATACCAGGTTAAAAAAACTAATAATCTTAAATCATGATTTATTCCCTAAAATCCCCTTTCTACTCATTTATAAATCCTCCTTAACATTAATTTTTTCCTATCATATTTCTTAGCCTTGATTATTTCATGTATTTGATGTACAAATATACTGAACACTTACAATATATACAAGATACTTTCTTTTAAAGCTACATGTTAGTTGACACTTTTGTGCTCGACACTGGAAGATACACTGTTGGAAGATTCAGCCCCTGCACTCAATTTTCTCACAGGTTAAAGAAGATTCAGACAAGTAAATCCACAATTCAACACTCTGCTATAAAAGATATGAGAAAGGGTTGCCCAGGGGGTTTTGATTGTAAAGAGCAGGAGAAACTATCTTTTCCTGGGTATGGGAGGATTCCTAGAGGAGATGTTACCTGAGAAAAGGAAGATGAAAAGAAATTGCCAGGTGAATAAGGGATATTTTTTTAGCTTTTATTTCTCTTCAATTCTCACAAAAAAAGAAAAACTCAAAAAAATAAATGAAGGTATATGACTCTCAGAGCTCCTTAGGCTCTTTGGTATCTATATTTGTAGCTGGAGATACATGTGCCACAATTATGTTCTAAGTTAAGGGAGTCTGCGTGTGTCATACATCAAGCATGTAGTGCAAGCTCATATTAATAAAAATAAATAAAAATTCAGGTATAATCAAGGTAGAAAAGCAACAACTCACTACATATTCACTGATACCTTTCCTCTAGTCTCCTCTCCTGTGTTCCTTTCACCCACCCAAATGTTTTGGTGTGTAAGCTTTCCTCTCAAGACAATGGAGTCCACAGCATGGCCATCACAAGTTTGAGTGTTGAACAATAGGTGAGATCCCTAGTGAATAATTATACCCAGTTGGAGAAGACTGAACAGTGCTGGGAGCCAGGTGAGAGAAATAGCGTTTGGCTTATCTGCTCTGAAATAATATCTGAAAGACTCAATCCATAAAGTTTCCATATGGTTGAAAGCAAGTTGAAGAGTGAACCCTGGGTCTTAACGTTATGTGTGTGTGTGTGTGTGTGTGTGTTTGTGTGTGTATGTTCTGATTCATCAAATGTTAGGGAGAAACATTTTGGGATAGAAAGAGCATTGGCCCCAGAGGCATGGGTTTAAAGTTCTATATCTGTCACTCTCTTGCCAGGAGGCTTTTTTAAAAGCTCATTTAATGACTCAGTTAATGCTTTTTTACATTTGAAAAAGCATGAGGCTTTTTCCAACTTTAAAGTTTGATGATTTTATGGTCACTTTTATTTGCAGCTTTTAAGACTCCCCATCTAAATAAACTCTTAGGCTCCGTGACGTGTGCCCAACCTAGACATGCCGAAGGGGCTTTGAAATCCTGGCCTGCTTTCAGCCAACTTTATGCATTTATATCAGCTGATTTGTTACTTGATAAAAATGTTCAGGATAATGCAGTCACTTTTTTAAATGCTGTAGAAAAGACCACTTCAGAAACAGATTAGAACAGCCATGATAATGGACCGGAGTCCTGAGGCATTGAGCTGAAAATTCCATCTCCCCCTGCATGAGAGAGGCAGATTGTTACCCTCTACAGCATCTGAAGTTGGGGATTTGCTCCCTACCCCCCTAACTCTGGCTAACAGCTTCCCATCAGCCTACCATCTGTGAATGAATCTGGACCTGCAGATTTATAGTCTCAGTTGGTACCATGTCTTAGGATGTGGAGGACAGCTTGCTTTATTTTTCCCTAATGCTGCTTCTTCCCAATCTTAAGAGCTAACTCAAGATTTAGTGAATAATCTATACACACGTTACATGAGCTACTCAGATTCCCTCCCACTCCCACATCGTGTCTTCCAGACTGAGGAGTTCTTCCAACCGCCTATTCTCAAACGGAAGTTCCTCCTCTCCATCGATGGTTTTTGCTTCCCTCTGTATTTTAAGGTGTACTTATCAAAACTTCCTAAGAACTTCTAGGTTCAAACAAATTTCTATTTTGTCCAAGGGTAAGACAATACCTTTCACTTTGTTTCCAATATCCTTTGTGATAATGTCCAACAAATTTGGTCAGTGTTGGTTTCCTGGTCATAATCTTAGACTGAACCTTCAGGCAACAGAGTCCTTAGGCTTTCTTCTGCAGTGATAATCAGTTCTCAGAGGCTTCCATCTCATAGAAGAGTTTCAATGATTTTACCTGAACTGTTTCTCCCTGCTCTCATTAGAGCTCCTCTGCTCATTTCAACTCCTGTTCATCCTACTTTGATGATCTTTTTATTACCTGGAAGAACTTAGTTCTGTGCACAAATTTGGAAATTCTCCCACGGTACTTCTTATCTTGATCCCTTGAAAAAAATGTTAAATAAGGCCAGTTCAATATGCCTTCTTAGGGGTTCCTATTATAAACCCTTTTCCTTCCAGAGAAAATGATCATTTATCCCAACTCTTCATTTACTCTCTAAGATAATTCTCTCTCCATCTCAAAACATTGTCTCTAATCCCAAGAAAACTCAATTATTTAGCTTTAGTGAGGTGTAATTGATATATAATAAACTGTACACATTTAAAGTAAAATAAATAAATAAACTCAACTATTTCTAAACTTCCAAGTATATATAGATAGCTGATTACTTGTGACCTCTCACCGATGGGCCTATTCCACTCAACTAAAGACAACTATGCCGCAGAAATGCACTCAGTCTGTGTAGAATACAGATCTAAATGTCTACCCACTTACGGTGTAATAATGTATACTTAATAAAATGCTCTGTAATATTGATGACTGTGGTCTTTAGTGTCCCATGAACCTAAACATGTTGATTAACGGAGTAAAATGTAGATTTCACTGTGTGTTATTTACAGGAGCTTTATTTTTATTAAGGTCATTGCTAGAAAAATATGTTTCTGCTAATAGTATTTATACTATACATCAAAAGTTAAAGTTATGATTTTGGCAAGATCAGACTCCTGATACTCACTTATTTAGTACTGCCCAATAAATTTTCAATATTGGAATTCTTTATCGATGAAGAATAAAGAATTTATGATACTTTTATTATTGACCTTTTACATTTGTATCCACTAAGAAGCATTTTCACAATACATGCGTATGAATATTTGTGGATTATTTTAATGTATCTTTCACAATGTTAAAATCTCTTTCAAGACCCATTTGCTGTTAAGAGGTCTTACCTCTTTAATAATAGATGATAGATGATTTATTGTCATATTTGCCAATGAAAAGGAAAACCATGGCCAGAATTTGTGATGTCACTCTATGTAGACACATATGCATGGAAATAACCTGTAGGTGTTACACACACACATATATAGTCCTATATATATAAGTATATATTTTTATATGTTTATATTGTGCATACATATGTATGTATATGTATATGTGTGTGTATGTACTCACTTATCTTTCCACCCACCCATACATGCATCCATTGATCTATCTAGCTATCTTCCAACACACAGTACCCCTACAATGATAAAATAGGATCAGAGTTTCATAGAAATATAGAGCCCAAAAGATCCTTAGACATAGTTTAAAAACAAAGAATGTTATTCTTAGAGGTGTAACTCTCCAAGATAGCACCAGGAGAAAGAACTCAGCTGGAACCTAATCCCCATATTCCAATTACAAGTTCAGTTTTCATTCCACCATACCACACTGTCTTTCGCACAGATATCTGTTATACAGATGGATAGATACTGATCCTTAGAAGACAGTGTCAGTGCTGAAACTATTTTCTGTACTGAACACCCTGCTGTCAACTAAATTCTCGTTTGAGTTTTGAAGTTTACTGATGGTTTCTGTCAGTCCCAAGCCCTCCTAGGCATTTTTACACATAATCAATATGAGGGGAGCTTCCTGTCTTGCATCAATCAGTTCTTTAAACAACAATTATCTATTAAAATATTGTTCTTAAGTCAGGAAAAATGGATGTTAGTGTCAAACACAGCTTTGCTCACTCTCACACACACACACACTCACGCAAATTACAAATAGTATTCGACTGCTCTATATTTCAGGCTATTCAATAACTAGATAAATGAAATATACTTTCTGTCTACATAATTTTTTTTACTATGCCAAGGCATACACACTAGTTGTTCCCTGCAGTACCTGCCGAATGCAACTAAATTTGCAACAGAGTTAATCACTGGCGCAGCTGAATATTTTAAGAGATTTCTCCTCTAATAGGAAATTCATCTTTTTTCCAAGAAAAGGGCATTTACCCACTCCTTCATCTCCAACTGAATTAGTTCCGTGATTTCCTTCCTTTCTCTGATTTCCACGCTCCAATTCCCAAAGACAAGCTCATCTCTGATGACCTTTCAGTCTATGAGTATTTGGGGTAGGAGTGGGGGGAGTCCACAGTTAAAATAAAGTTTGTATACAATCACTTTCTATGTTGTTATGAAATTATTCTAAGCTTCCCTAATAATAAACTTACAAAGAAACCATGCAAATGGTTCAGATGTGCATATGGAGATAGCTATTATCTAGAAAGCATCCAGATTTCTTAAAAAGCCAAAAAAAAATAAAGAGACTGGCTCACTCAGGATATATGGAAATATAAGTGAAGTAGGTGGGCTAGAGTGTATGTCATTATCAATAAAGCCCTAGGAGAAAATCATAATTTGAAAAGATACATGCACCCCAAAGTTCACTGTAACACTATTTACAATAGCCAAGACATGGAAGCAACCTAAATGCCCACCAACAGATGAATGGATAAAGAAGATGTGTTCCATATATATATATATATATATATATATATATATATATATATATATATATATATATATATATATATATATACACACACACACACATACACACACACACATATACACAAAATGGAATATTACTCAGCCATAAAGAAGAATGAAATAATGCCATTTGCAGCAACATGTATGGACCTATCATACTAAGTGAAGTAAGCCAGACACAGAAAGACAAATATAATATGATATCACTTATATGTGGAGTCTAAAAAAAATTATAAAAATGAACATATATATGAAACAGAAAGACTCACAGACATAGAAAACAAACTTATGGTTAGCAAAGGGGAAGGGGGTGAGGGATAAATTAGGAGTTTGGGATTAACATATAAACACAACTACATATAAAATCGAGGGCTTCCCTGGTGGCGCAGTGGTTGGGAGTCTGCCTGCCAATGCAGGGGACACGGGTTCGTGCCCCAGTCCAGGAGGATCCCACATGCTGCAGAGCGGTTGGGCCCATGAGCCGTGGCCACTGAGCCTGCACATCCACAACAGGAGAGGCCACAACAGTGAGAGGCCCACATACTGCAAAAAAATAAAAAATAAAAATAAAATAAAATAAAATAAAATCGATAACCAACAAGGACTTCCTGTATAGCATAGGGAACTATATTCAATATTTTGTAATAACCTATAAGGGAAAAGTATCTGAAAAAGAATATACATGTGTGTGTATATATATATATATATAACTGAATCACTTTGCTGTATACCAGAAACTTATACAATATTGTAAATGAACTATACTTCAAGAAAGAAATTAAATTAAATTAAAACTAAAAAATAAAATAAACCCCTAGATATATTTTTGCATAACTGAATTAAATTCTTAAAACCCCAAAAATGAATGTTTTAACTGAATTTGAGAAATGAAGACTAAATTAAATCTTGGGTTTAGAATTAATTTGATTCATAATGGAAGGAAGTTAGAAAATAACATTTATTAAGAACAACACTGTTTAGCAATCCTATACGAAGATATAACACACAAAATATCTACTATTACTTCCCTGTTAGAAGAGCTCTTTGCTTTAATACTTACACTACAGAGAATTTAATTAGTTCTCAATCACATATTCTTCAGCCAGTGATTATACAGCAATAAAACATATCTGCATCTGCAAACTCAAGGTAACTTTTATAAGAACACAGTGGTTGGAGAAAATCTTGAGTTACATTCCAAATACATTGGGTAAAACTTCAGATTCCTGTGTAGACATTTTGAAAAGCCTGCAAAGTGTCACAGAAGAGGATGTGCAACTCTGATGTTACTGGGGTTAAGAGAGGCCATGTTACTGCAAAGCAATGTTTGTTAAAACCATATTAATTATTAGGTGATTAGGATATGATGATTTTAAATATCTATATCATAACAAATTTTTGTTTCTTTTGTTTCATTGCGTTTCAGGAAATTTGTTGGGGTTGTTGGGCAAACATATAAAACATATTAAAGGTTTCCATTAAAATAATAGGAAATTTTTTCCTGGTTACATTTGAACAAAAACGGCTTGATTTTTACAAATGGATTCCTGACCTCAAGCAGGAGACACCTTTACATATAGTATCACATTTACTTTATTTTACATAGAATGTCACTAAAGTTTACCACAACCCATTTAGTTATCATTGCCTTTTACAAATAATGAAACTAAAACTGAGAGATTAAATAACTTACCCAATGTCACACAGCTCATGAGCGGGGGAGATCAGAGTCCAATTCAATAGCCTTTGAATTTTTCACTATATAGTAGGACCATAGTTCAACTAATCCGGTATTTATTGAGTTTCTAACTGTGCATAACATTTGGTGTTAGGCATTAGAGGGGCACATAATGATGCCTACTTCTTGCATCACTACAGTTTACAATCTAGTAGAAGGCAAGTGCACACATTGTTCTATTTAAGAGTCTAAGAGGAAACAGGAAGGTGAAAAATGGCAAATATTTATGCAAACAGGAGTTTTACAGGCCATCTTGAAGGGCAGTGTATTTAATACAGGACTAGAAGCGTACAGATATTACAGAGAGGTTTGATATGAACTAGGGCATAAAGGGTAGGGCATCGCAAGCACAGATTACAATGTGAACAAAGGCATGGAAAAAGTGACAGCACATGCAGAGAGATGTAGGTAAGGAAAGCCTTGAAGGTATTGAAGAAAACAAGTCTACATGATACTTGTTAAAGATAGCAAGGATAAGTCAGGGAGACTACCACAGAGGGGCTGTGTAGTAGGAGAGGGAGACGGGGCTCAACTCCTAATATAATAAGAACAAGTAGAGATATAAAGGCAAGGAGCAGGGTGGGGGTCAGTAGAAAATTACTAAAAGGAAACATCAGGGGTAAGGAGAATTCTGGCTAAATCAATTTGACAGAAGTTTTTTCTGTAGTCAGGCTAGGGTGATAAGACATGAAGGGTGAGGGGTAAAGAGTTTGATCATATATCAAGGGTAGAGGATTTTTGCTAAACTGACCCACGAGAATTCATGCTAATACTAGTCTAAATGGGCCAAGGACAGAGCCTAAGGTCAGGGACTAGTTAGAAAGAGGACTCAGAGAAGGCTGACTCACGTTTGGTCAAAGAAGAGTGCTATGGTCTGAATATTTATGTTCCCTCAAAATGTATATGTTGAAATCCTAACCCCCCAAATTGGTGGTATTAGGAGGTGGAGCCCTTGGAAGGTGATTAGGTCATGAGGGTGGCACCCTCATGAATGGGATTAATGCCTTTTATTTCAGATTTTTTGTGACTATTATTATTATTTTCTTTGAAATATAGTTGGTATACAATATAAGCTACAGCTGTACAATATAGTCATTTGCAATTTTTAAAGGTTATACTCCATTTATAGTTATCATAAAATATTAGCTATAGTCCCTGTGCTGTACAGTATATCCTTGTAGCTTATTTTATACATAATAGTTTGTACCTCTTAATCCCCTACCCTCTCCCCTTCCCTCTCCCCACAGGTAACCACCAGTTTGTTCACCACATCTGTAAGTCTGTTTCTTTCTCGTTATATTCACTTGTTGGTTGTATTTTTTAGATGCCACAAATTCCTTCATGAATGGGATCAATGTCTTTTAAAAGAGGCTCCAGAGAGCTGACTAGCCCCCTTCCACCATGTGAGGACACAGCAAGAAGGTTCTGGCTATGAATCAGGAAGAGGGCTTTCACCAGAATGAGACCATGCTGCTATCTTGATCTTGGACTTCAGGCCTCCATAACATTACAAAATAAAGTTCTGTTGTTTATAAGCTACCCAGTCTGTGGCATTTTGTTAGAGCAGCCAGAATGAAAAAAGACAGAGAGAGAATCTTTGTCCTTCCTTCCTCCCTTCCTCCCTCTGGCCTTTCTTCCTTACTTTACTTATTTCACTCTCCAACGCATATTCATTTAGTATCTACTTTAAGGAACTGAATAGATGGAAAACACAGGTTGAGCTATAAAGATCACTATTCTTATAGTATACAGTTTATTGGAGGAAGAGATAAGCGTCTGTGACAGAGCATGACATGCACAATTTTATTTTAGATAAACTGGTCAGGAAGACCTTTCCATGGAAGTGACATTTAAACTGAAGTTTGAAAGATGAAAATGTAGTAATGTTGGCAAATCTAGAGTGATTTTTGTAAGGACTTACTACACATTTTACTTTATTCTATATGCAATAAGTTGTCAAATGTGTTTGAAGATAGAGGATGCATTCTAATAGTGTGGATAAGAGCTTGCATTTAGCCTGAATATTAAAGAGGCCCCAGGAAATCCGACCATAAGGAAACCCGAACTCTGCTCCCAAAACAAATGCTACTTTTTAAAGAACTTTCACCCTTTGGTCAACCTACTGTCCATTGAATTTGTTGAGGTTTGTGGATATTGAGACTTAAGCAAGAGAGGCAACTTGATTATAGTACAGTAGTTTGAATTTAAGCAAAATGGTATGCCTGAAATATAGGGGCCTTTTTGTAATGTAATTTGAAAATGTGGTGAGTTTCTTTGAATAGGCAACCCAGACTGACCATTCAATAACTCTCCATAAGAGCGACTACAACACCCAACTAGCACCATAAAAGGGAGAGTCGACATGACAGAGATGTGAGGTGACCATTTTTACCCACACCACACGCTGCCATTGTGGTTACACCTACTGGTGTAAATACTTGGTGAAAGAGGCAGTGCACCTCCCTGTGACTGCAGGCTACTGAACAAAATCACCAACCTCCCTTCAATAGGAGCATATAAAATTCTAGGCCTGGAGAAGAACAAGTAATAAAGTAACTATTTACTCTCCCTGAGTTCATTATCCTCTTCTCTTCTCCCTACTGGGTCGAAGGAAGGCAGAAGATAGCATTAAAGCTCATTTTCGGTGTCTGCATGTTCAGTTGTACAGGTGGTGCACTGCAAATTTATAGGAGTGTCATTCACTTTCTTCTTTACATGAATGGTGCCCCCTGGGAATTTTAGAGGGCACAACTTGTGAATCTGTATACAGCAGGCCTGCTTAATTTGGTTTTGCTCATATATTGTGAGCTTTTGTGTTGCTTATTCATTTTGTGTTCTCTGTGTTCATTTGTTTTGAGAAACAAACCTGATATCCGTTTCATCCTTGGAACTGTAAAATTCATCTTTAAATATATCTATATAGGTAACAAACAGAATATTATTTATGTATATGTAAGTTTATTTATTTATTACAATAATCTAGGAGGTAAGACTTTACAAATAAACAAATGTGCGGAAATATGAACTAACTTGCTTGTGAATAACAGACCTGGAGCATGCCTCAGAGAAAGTGTGTAAAATGGCTCAAAACTAGAGAAAGCATAGAAGCAAACTATCCACTGACACGGCACTAATAGAAAAGCTATCAAAAGTCTAAATCTGAGCAGAACCAGGAAGAGAGGAAATTATAAGAGGGATGAGACCTTGCTAAATAAATACATATTTATTTCCATAATTAGAGGTAAGCATAAGGAAGAGATGAAACTAATTCCTAGTGTCAAGCCTAGGTAAGTGGAAAGGGTGTGATTTCAATTAACAAGAATTTCTTGTTTAGATTCACAACAAGTATTTGTGTCAAAGAACCAATTCCAGTAGATTCCATGAGACATGCATATTTATATTCATTTTTCTGCATCAATGTTTTCAAGCTTTTAACCCATCCTTCTGGTGGGAAAGAAAAAGACATAAATATATGAAATATCTTATCAAGCTTTAATTATGTTTACTTCTTGATTTAAAATTACTCTTTATTAAGTTAAAACGAAGATATTCTAGACTAACCCCAAAGCAGAATTGAAATGGCACACGAAAATGATCAAACATGATTCAAGCATCTCATTTAACTGAGATTTTACTACGTTTGTGTAATGATGTCTAAAATTGTGTTTTCATTAAACATAGCAGAGTAGAGTGAAACAGGGAGAGTCATCCTATAGACCTTGTTTGAATCTAAACATATTATCTATTACTGTAACTTTGAGAAAATCACTTAATTTGCATCAGCCTCAATGCCTTTATCTCTGAGAATAGTAATAACTATCTTGCATGGGGCTTGAGATCAAATAAGTTAAAACACAAGCAGAGTGTCTAGCAATTACAGTTGCTCAGTAAATAGCTCTTAATATTACCAATGGTCTGTGATGTGGGAAAACTATTACATAATAAAAAGATCCTTAATCGGGTATCTTTAAAATCAGGCTGAATGCAAAGAACTTCAGATTTTATGTCCTCCCTTTTTTTATTTTTACCCAGAGAATAATGCAATTCAGAAAACAGAGGGAGAGATTAATTTCCACTTCAACTGAAAAGTCATCATTATAAGATTTTTTTCATCATGTGCTATAGTACATTAAATACAACCATAAAATCTTTGTTACCTCTCTATTGAAAGGTAGAATGTGGTGTCCCTCTTCTTGAATATGGGTTGATCCAGTGGCTAATTCAATCAACAGAATGCAAGAGAAAAGGTGTTCTTGCACTTGTGAGGTTAAGTCATAGGAAGACTTACAGATTCCTGCCAAGTCTCTTGAGATGTTTACTTTGGGTAAAGCCACTCACTATGTAAGAATTCAACTATTTTGAGATATCCAGGTGGCTAAGACTCCAAAACTACACCGAGAAATTTCATGGAGAAAGACAGAGACACAGGGAAAGCCAGCCCCAAATTTTTCAGCCTGTGCAGCCCAACTCAAGCCCCAGATTTGTGAATGAAGATGCCATCTTGGTTGGACATTTCAGCACCAAAAGATGTGACTCAAAGAAAACTTAGCCAGAACCAAGGCCCCAGACATATGACACCAGTCAAGTTGTCTAATCTATCTCCAATCATTCAAGCCACCACAGCTGAGGCCCAGTCATGATGGAGCAGAGATGAGCCATCCCCAGTATTCTTTATCTTTATTCTTAGCTCACAAAGTCCTGACTATAACAGCATGGTTTCTATTGTATCTACCACTGCGTTTTGGAATGGTCTGTTATACTGCAATAGGTATCTGGAATATATGTCTTGATCATTTCTTACAGTTCTAAAGCCACGGAACTCCTTTTACCCATATTCAGGGAGAATGCTATCTCTTGCTTATTTTCAGTCTCCCTTTGAGTCATAGAATCTGTTCAGAAGCTTCCTTGGACAGAGTCAGTAAAAGAAAACTCTTGATTACAAAACTCCATTATTACAACCAGGATAAAAGAACAGCCAAATCTGCTCACACACACCCCATTTTTTCACCACATCATAAACAATGGATTGGCCAAATTTTTAAGTGCTTGACTCTGATTGAAAGTAAGCAGCTTTCCATCTTCAACCTCTTCCCCTCCAACTCAACTTAGAGTGATGCTCTAGTCAACCTCAGGACTTCCTGATGCATCTCCCATCTCTGAAATGAGAAGTGAAGAAAAAATATCTTCAGAAGACTTCTGATATCAAGACAAGGGATAGAACAAAGGCCATAGCAGCAATATTGCCATCCAGAGGAAAAACTACTGAACCTACACTGCAATATTCAGAAGGAAAGTCAAGACATGAGAGAACTAAGTGTAAAGCACAGCTGTATTGGTGGCTTCTATTTAAATAATCAAGGTCAATAAATAGGTCTCTGGGATGATGATCCCTATACCCTGTTACTTGCACCAGAATTGGGACATAACCAGGAACAAATAGTTCAAGAAGCTAGAGTCATTGACACTGAGAGCCAACTACAGGGAACACCAAACATCCGGGGCTATTAGTTCATGTGCTTCTGTACCTAAATTTGGAATGACTGTAAGACTTTCTGAATCTTCAGGTAACTTGCATACTATTCTAATCATAAGCAATCATGCTCCCTCTTAAGCTAAACCATACAACTTCAGAATCAGGTGTTACTTCTTATTGGTACCACTGTCCACTAAGCAAAGACAGAAATACAGAAGTAATCCTGACCCCTGCCTTTCCCTCATATATTCCCCCTCCCGACTTTTCCCTCTTTCCCATATATTACTAGGTTTAATCAGTTCTGCTGCCTAGAGATCTGTTAAAGTCCTTCATTTTAATCATATTCCTTTGCCCTGATTCAGATCCTTATCATCACTAGCCTAGGCTGCCCTCTATCTATTTCTGACCCTCCCATCTGAACTGTTGCCCTTCATATTCATCCTCAACACTACTATCAATATTATTTCTAAATTGCAAATTTGACCATCAACTGTCTAAAGACTTCAACATCTTTCCATTGCACTAATGATAAAGTCCAACTTCTAAACATGTCATAAAGGTCTCCATTTTTTGACCTTGCTCTGCCAATTTAACTAATGTCTTTTTTTAGTAATTAAAATCTACTATCCTTGTTGTTTTATGAGTGTTAGCAGTTGCTGTTCTCACTTTTGAAAATATTTCCCCCTTTCATTCACTTAGAAAACTCCTGTTCATCCTTTAAACCCCAAATGCAGTGAAACCGATTTTCTCTCTCTCACTCAAATCACTTTCTCCTCAAAACTGTAATTTTACCTCTGTGTAGCTCAATTGTTTGTTATACTCTAATGACAACAGATTCTTAAATATACTCATCATTGTATCTTAATATCCGATAATATGACTGACATTTAACAAACGCTAAACATACTTGACACTTGAATTGATTGAATTGAATTAAACTGAATCAATCACTCTCAAGAACACTAACGATTGTGAGGGTTTCCTGCATCAAGAGTACAAATCACGCTGAATTTTCATAATACTGCTAGTTTTGATTGAGGCACAGCAAACAAGTTTACAACAGAGTTCCCCTGTGAAAAGAATAACTTCAGTAAAAGATAACAAATACACTCAGAAGTCCATAAAGGAGGCAGGGTAGTCTAGGGGATTCTGTTCTCATGCAAAGTCTTGCTGAGATTTGATTCAGAGGGTAAAGATTGATTTTTCTAGCTTAAGTTAAACAAGGCATGGAACAAATGTCAAAAGCAGGACATAGACTTAGATTCTTCACTGTCACACCAGTAAAGTTACCATCCTTCCATCTCCTTGAGAACAAACAAGAAAGCCTGCTGTGGACCGTGAACAAAACAACAACTGTGAATTTACACAGCTCCTTCAACTTCTAAGCTGTGTACTGAGAGTGAATTAGAGGTCTCCTCCAGATAGCATTGCAAATGAGCGTTATTTTATTTTCACCAAGCCTTTCAGGTGATACATGCGACAAAATCAGCAAAGTCAGTACTCACTGTGACAGACAAAGTAACTATTATGTATCTGTCCTAAAAGTTCCTGTGATGTTCTGGCTAGTTTTGCTTAAGTACTATTTATAATATTTATGAGAAAGGAGGACAAAAATGAACCTGATGCTTTTGTGGAGAAGGAATTCCCTGGCTGAGCAGAAAAGCCTGCCAAAGTTTTGGTGTTTCTTGTT
The DNA here is from genome assembly GCF_964341445.2 of Mesoplodon mirus. Lineage (NCBI taxonomy): Eukaryota > Metazoa > Chordata > Mammalia > Artiodactyla > Ziphiidae > Mesoplodon > Mesoplodon mirus. The sequence goes on along the minus strand of NW_028295101.1, from coordinate 16,336 downwards.
TGTTTGAAACAAGACTAAAGGACCATATAATGCAAGATGAAGCCATTAACAGTTAAAAGGGAGAGGACACACTAAAGAGACTCAGCCAGGGCCCTGGTAAATTATCAAAAATTGTGGGCTTTCTTAGTGAGAGTCTAGGATTTGAGAAATTCATGAGGAGAAAAGGCGGAGGTCCCTGGGCACCTGAAAATGAGAATTGCTGCATTGAACTAGGCTGACTTTGTCATGGCATTTTGAAGAAGGCAGTCATATGGAATGTAACGAATAAATAGAGCATATCAGAGCCTGAAAACCTGAGAATAGGCTCCTGTGGGTGAAACGAGGTGAAGCACGGTGCTTGGTACACTATAAACCCTCAGTAACATTGGCTGGTTTTGAATGAAATGAAACCTAACCTGAATCCAGTCCCTACTCGGTAACAGCGGGGAAGATAATGGGTGCCTAGGCAACGTCTAGCAAGTTCTGGGCTAGAGGCGGCTCCCAACTGTTGCGTCACCAGGGGCCACAGAACTGAGTTGGGAAGGGAGAAGGGAGGAATCTGTGCGGAGGGTCATCCGACTGAGTCGGAACCGGACACTCTCGCAGGAAGTAGAAAGCGAAGAAAACGAAACGACCATTGGTGAATTTCAACACCACGTCGTGAATTTCAGATAATTTTCCACTTGTTTATTAAGGTGGAAAACTCGGATTCCAACGATGAAGGAGATGGAGTTTCGGCCCAACACATAAGTCAAACGGACCGATTGGTTCGGGAAGAAGATTTCTCCAGGTTCGTAAATAATCTGAGTGAAGAAGATTACGAACTTATGAGAGACAACAATCTTCTAGGCATTCCAGGTGAAAGTACGGAAGAAGAGTTGCTGAGAAGACTTCAGCTAATTAAAGAAAACGCACCACAAGACTCAGATGAAAATACAGGTATATTTTGCTTTTGGAGGGAATAGGATGGGATGAATAAGGAACTTCATAATAGGAAATAGTAACTTCATAATAGTAAATAGTAAATTATACAGAAGTGACTTACATTAATTTGGTAAGTAACTTCTCATAAAAAGAACTGGCATTTACTTGATTTTTGGTGAGCATGTCAAGGTCTGTTTGTTTGTTTTCCTGATTCACATCTGGGTTGTTTTAATTGGGAAACAGTGCAAAGTAGCCTATTTGTATTTTTCTTGGTTTTCTACCTCAACTGAAAGTCCCTCCTACTTCCTGAATTATTTTTTCTACATAGACATGTAAAAAAAGCAAACAGAAATATTCTCCACTGGGGACAATTGTGCTTTCTTCAACACCTGGGGACATTTGGCAATGGCTAGAGATATTTTTGGTTGTCACAGGGTAGGCATGGGTGTTACTAACATCTAGTGGGCAGAGGCCAGGGATGCTGCCAAATATCCCACAATGCACAGGATAGCTCCCCAAAACAAAGAATTGTCCAGCACCAAAATGTCAATAGTGCTAAGGCTGAGAAACCCTGCTCGGACCTCAGGTCTGGTGCCTTCCCTTCCAGTGTGAAGTAGAGGATTTTGCTGTCTAATGAAGAAGATACTATAATACTTTGGCTCTTGAATATGGTCTTATATGTACCATGCTAGGTTCAGTCTATTCATTTGATCTGACCTTCAATTTAATGTCAATTAAAAATCTTGGTAACATTAAGAAGTATTCAAAATGCAAACACTTTTAAACCTATAAAACTTGTTTATGTTTGGGCAATAACCTTATATTTTAAAACAGCTTATCTATTATCAAAAGTACATAAGTGAAGAGCCTACAAGTAGTCATGTTGGAGACTAATGACAATTAGACAATAATGTAAATTGAACTAAACTACTAGCATTGTACCTTAACTGGTGTTTACCTTGTTTAATTGCATTAGTGTTTTGACAGTGGACAGAAAAAAATGTCTCTTGACATTCCTCTGACAGTGGTACACAGGGCTGTGTATATGATGAAATACTGAAAAATAGACTTCCTCCGGATTCCCTTTTTAAAAAATTCTCTAAGTTTATCTAGGATTAGCTCACTCTTTTTGGATGGAATCCAAACATTTCTACCTTTACTTATAAATCTACACAGTGTAGTTTATAAAATATTAACTCTATAAATGTGAAATCAGTTGAAAACATCTGAGTATTTAAGTTCTCATTTTTTGTTTTTGAAACAAAGTTTCAGAGTGCTATTTTATGATGGTTCTAATTTTGGTAGTTCTTTTATGCACCCTCCCCATTTTTTTTGTTAACAGACAGAGGAGACTCTTCAGATGACGTGTCTAGTGGTGACTCTCTAATAGACTGGCTTAACTGTTCTGGACAAACTGAAAATATGACAAGTGGACAAAGAGAAAACCAATCTTGGAGAGAAGAGAGCCAAATTAATCCTAAAAGTGATCAGTTCATATTCAGTTTAGAAATAAATGCTAACCTTGATAATGGGAGTCCAAATCCAGAGAATAAATATGTAGCATCTGCAAGACTTCCCAGAAGAGAAAATATGGAAGACAGCCAAAGGCAAGTGGAAAGTCCACAATCTGAATCAATATTTACAAGACCATCTATGCCTGAACAAGATACAACTGAAACATTAATGGAATTCCCACCTACCACAAGTCAGAGACGAGCAAGAAGTAGGAGCCCAGAGTATCGGAGAACCAGAGCAAGAATTGAAAGTTGGTCGCCTCCACGTTCACTTAGGGAAATTGTACAAAGACTTAATCATAGTATACCCTCTCAGAATTTTGAGCAGCCGCTGCTAAGTGAGAATGTGAGATTTTCTAGAACTGAGCACCAAGAAATATTGACACAGCAAATGACTGGATTTGAGTTGCCAAATAGCGGTCTTATTGAAACTTCTAGAACAAGGAATGCCGTTCATGGAGAAAATTCTCCAGATACAACCAGCAGTGTTGAATCTTGGGGAATGAGGGAAATATATCCAACCATACCCTTCAATCTTGAAGTAGGACAAGTTCATTCTGGAGCATATTCTCAGAGAGACAGCAGAGCTAGTAGAACTCAGTTAACATCTGAGACACCAAACAACACTGTCACTTCTGAAAGTGAACGAGGACTGAGGCATATGTATTCACATTCTGAGCAGGCAGGTGTGAGAGCTTATGTCAATACCATTAGAAATCCCGTTTGCAGAATGTTAAATACTAGCTTAAATGATACAACATCTGTTCCAACTCAGAGCACGTTAAGGCAGACAATGACAGAATTTAGTAACTCAAATATCCTTATGGACAGTGACAGTAATTTAGAGCATAGTGTCTCACCTCCAAGTCAAAACATGGAATGGCTAGAGTCACCTAATGGTAGTAGTAGTGGTATATTTGGTTCTGATTCAAATGCTAGCTATGATACCCATTCAAGTTCCACACTGAGTTGGCATTCAAGCCCCAATTGTACGTCTAGTTCCAGTTCTAGTCCTATTTCTGGTTCCAGCTCAAGTGATGAAAATTCAGGAATTAGATCACTGATGTTTGAAGGCATTGAAGAAACAAACTTATCATCAGAGACCAGCCAAGGGGGTATACAAATTAGCTTAATAATATCTGATGAAAGTGACTCTGGGTCCTCCCATAATCTGCAAACTACAGGACTCACCAAAGCAGAGATTGACAGCTTGGCTGTAAGATCTTTTGGTGAAAATGATGCACTAAAAGCCTGTAGCATTTGCCTTACAGAGTACACAGAAAACAGCAAGCTTCGCATACTACCTTGCTCCCATGAATATCACATTCACTGCATTGATCGCTGGCTGTCTGAGAACTCTACGTGTCCGATTTGTCGTAGGCAAGTAGTGGATTCCAATGAGAGTGAAAATCCTGATCGATGATTTCTCAGCTATATAAAGTGTTATAGGGCTTCCCTGGTGGCACAGGGCTTGAGAGTCGGCCTGCCGACGCAGGGGACTGACAATAAAAATTAATTTCACACCATAGCAGTTCACTGAATTTCAATAAAAACTTAGCATGTGCACTGGGTTGGGATGTTCCTGATTCCATGGGAGAAATGTCTTAATATGATATAATGAATCTAGATAGATCCTAGTAGTATTATCTCATCATGTAAATCCCAGACATCTCTTAGCCCTGTTCAATCCTGGTTGTGCATGCAAAGAAACAGAAACCCAACCAAATATCAATAATTAAGAAGCCATTTAAGACTACATTAGAGTCATTCACATAAAGAAGTCATGTTACATTCCTAGAATGCCATAAAAAGCTTTGAAACCCTTCTCTTCCTATCTCTCTCCACAGCAGTTTATCCCACCTCCCTAACACTACCTTAACGTTTCGCCTATTCCCCACTACCAATGTATCAGTCAGTTCTAGCTAAAAACTGATGTCACACTTTAAAAGAGTGATGGAATAGCATTTAATGAAGAGACTAAAGTGTGTAAAGAATGAGGGGAAACCAAGAGATGATGAAGTAGCCTGAGGCTAGCAGCTGTGAGAAGCCAGTATTATAACCACTAGGTTTGAAGGGGCATAGAGAGATAGCAGTTCCTGCAACCCAGAATGTCTTCGAGTTATAGGGGAAGCCCACCCAACAAGAGATGTAACCTTAGAAAATGGCATCCACTGCCAACCTAAAGTTTGGAAGGGGGCAGATCATGGAAATAAATACCCTTGCCTTCTTTCCTCCTGACTTCTAATCACTTATCAGTAGTTCATATTAACCAAACCCAACCTGAAGACACAGAGAGACTGGTCCATGAAGCTGATAAAGATCAGCCTCCTGGAATCACGAAGCAGGGTTAAGAAGGATAGCGAGTAGATCCGGTAAGCAAATCAGAGACCATCTACCACAACCAGCATTCCCAACTCTCTTCAAACCCAGCCTGTGTATGCTTTCTTGCCTCTTCCGCTTCCGCTTGTTCTCTATTCCACTCTATGACTCAGCTCTTTAACAACCCTCTCTATTTTCCTTTCATTTACTCAGATCTTGTATTTTTAAAAGTGATAAGATGACAAAGCCTTAGAACTTAATTACCTTTCTCTTAAACATGTCACACTTTGATTTGCTGTGATTGTAAACAACTAAGAATAAAGGGCAGTTATAGGTATGTCTTTAATTTTTGCTTCTTCAATATATTCAAGCTTCAATTTCTTTCTATATATGTTTAGTTCATATAATTAATTTTTAAAACAGATTCTAATTTCTTATAAAGGGTTTTATGGTTTATATATGACTCAATCATATGATTAAGAGTGAATTCATGTGAATGACCCAAAGTAGCCAATTGCTGCTTGGAGCCTCACAAGCTGCAATATGAAAGCCTTAAAGGTAAAACTTGGCTTCAGGAAACATGTCTACATAGTTCAATTCTAACTGTCCCCAGTAAAACCATCACCCAAAACCCCGAGTATTTGAAATCAAAATTTAGGTCATGCTTCCTTCCAACCTAAACATAGTGAAGGATTTTTCTCCTAATTCAGCCTGAAGGCTATTTTTGGGGGGTTGTATTGGCCAGTCCAGAAAATTTTGCTTAAAGTTTTCAATCCTGGTATAGGTGAGAGTACATTGTATTATAACCTAAAGCAATAATCAGAAATTTTGTGCAATGTGCAGCCTATACAAATGTAGGCAGTGTTAAGTATACACCTTCTCTAAAAAGTTAAAGTCAGAAACATCACTGACCTTTCTTTTCTATGTGAATTGCTGGCAGCCACAGTATTTGCACATAACTACAAAATATAAATGGGGAGTGGTGGTGAAGTTTTTGAAAACATCTTTGAGGTAGCATATTTTTCACACAGAGGATATCTGCATGGCCAGAAATGAAGGCTTGGCTCAAACCTCTGAAATTTACATTAACTTCTGAAAGTTGTTTGAATAGTCTGATTTTTGGGAAGTATATTTGATATCAGATATACTTCACTTAAAGTGAGTAGAATAATTATAACAGTACTTGGCTTTCATACTATCCTAACAGATTAAAACCTTCCAAAGGATGATAATTGCTTAATTAATGCGTCAGTACATTCACATGCACCTTCTGTGGTCGACAGAATTCTAAGATGATGCCCAATGATCTTTGTAGGAGCCCCTCCCCTTGAGTATGAGACCTGTGAATGTGATGGAATATCATTCCCATTATTAGATCATGATATATAGCACAGTTTATTGGGAGATTATCCAGAGTGAGCCTGACCTAATCAGGTGAGCACTTAAAAGGCACACAGAGGACTTCTAATCCAGATAAGATGGTTTATCCTTCCCTCTCCCTGCTCCCCCTTTATACGCACAACTATATATCCTGGAAATAATATGAGACAACCAAAGGAGATCTCTGAAAGGTCTAGAGAAGGTGAATTGCCTAGGGACCCTCAGAATGGATGAACAGCCTCATGGCAGGGCACCTTATGACCCTCTACCAACAAAAAAATGTGATCCAGGCCCAGCATTTCCTAACTCCCAACTTAGTAACAGGAAGTGGCTCAAAGAGGCTCTTCCTCCATCACATCAAATGGGAATCCCCCAAACACCAGGCGAGCCTTGCAGAACCTGCAACGACGAACAATTGGAAGCCCTGATGACACTAAGTGACCAGGGAAAGTGCTTTCCTTCCCCACTGGGCCTGAGATCCCCCTTCACCACCCAGACACATCAGTGGCTAAGGGTCCCAGCAAAAGTGCTCCTACCACAAAAAGCTCCCACCTGGACAATGCTCTCCTCGGATGCGCCTGAGGCTCCTCTCCCCTCCCCAGAAACATCAGGCAACTTGCTGGTACCAGCAACGGAGATCCCTCCACAGAAAGCTCTCAACCTGGTAAGCACCCTCCACTCCTTACAGTCCAGGGAGACCCTGTCACAAGTGCCTGGCCCAGGAAGGACTCTTCATCACGTGTTCCAGAGATTCCCTTCCCTCACCAGAAGCACCAAGTGCCGTATCCTGGGGAAGCTACTTCAGACCCCATAAGCAGCATGAGAAGGGACCAGAGATAACCCCACCTGCACAAGAGAAACAGACCAAAAGAGTACCACAAAGGGTCTGAAAATTAGGTTATCATGGAACCACCGTCCATAAAAGTACAGGAAATGTGTGCCAAACCTATAAAGAGTGAATGCCTGCTAAAAATTAAAGAAAACAAAACACTTTAAATAGGGACCAAAGAATCCTAACATAATAGCCAAAATGTCCAAAAGACAATAAAATATCACTACTTATACCAAGAACCAGATACATGACAGCTTGAATAAGATGTGACAGATGATGCCAACAGAGATGAATTAGATGTTAGAATTATCTGACAAGGGTTTAAAAATGCTGATTTCAGACCTTTAAGACCTTGAACACAGAACCTAGTCACTCCATGCCAGTATCCCAACCTATAGAACTGTGAGCTAATAAAGGGATGCTGTTTTAAGCCATTACATTTGTACTAATTTCTTATGCAGCAACAGACAACTAATACAACTTCTCATCTAGGATCCATCCTGTACCTAGAAAATGATTATAATGAGTCCTAGACAAGTAAATGGCTTAATGTCTTGGTTCTAGGCCCACTATAACATTATATTCTACCATTTTTCCCAAAAATGGAATCCCTAATTCCTGCTACTGAAGCTGCTAGAAGACAGTATCCTTCCTGTTTGAACAACCACCAATGTCGTATCGCTCTAACTTTACTTCACATCACCCTATCTCATTCTACCAGTGTATGCTGCTTATATCATAAACCCAATTTAACACTCTGACTTTGAAACTATAGAGCCACTTATTTTGCTCTCAAAGCGATTGCTGAGTATTATATTGCTCTTCCAAATCATATTCCTCTCTGTCTGCCCTGACAAATCAGAAATGGAGAAGATTTGTACCTGAATCTTCTGAGCTCAACCTGATACGTTTTTTACATTACAGTATATCAGTTTAAATACACAGCATCACCGTGGTTGTGAGCATAAATATTTCCATCTTAAGAATTTTCTCTGTATTTTCTTGGTAGTTTTTAAAACATTTGTTTATTTTGGCCTAATTCCAAAAAAAGCCCTTGTCTGAATAACAAATTCTTTTTGAAAGTAGTTATAGCCTGTGGATAAGTTTTTGATAGCAATATAAAGTCTATCTTTTTTGGCTAACCATGAAAATAAGTTGTGCTCTCAATATTCCATGAAGAATTAAGTATAAAGATTCTTTTGTTAATGCAAACAAGCCTGAGCATCGAACAACATGAACATCAAAACACTGCATGTACTAGAAAGTTCACAAAGAAATGTGACGTTTCTGTTAAGTAATATTACTTGTTATCCATATGCAATACTTTGAGATCTTCAGTATCTTCTTTACTACAATTAACCAAACATTTCATGTCTTTTCATTATTTGAGAGGTGAATGTATACTCCCTTCAATGAGAAGTTCCTGGTATGAGAATTTCGAATGGAAATCTGAACTGCATTTCTTTTCTGTGACTTCATTTAAGATTTGAAAATTCTTTACCATCCTAACTCAGGCTTTTTCACTATGAAATAAGAGGCTCTCCTTTGTGTGATATTCAAAACTCTCCATTTTTAAGCATCAAGCCAGCATCTTTAACATCACTGCAAAAATGTGGAGATTTGGAAAAGCATGTTGGGGAAAATCCTTTTTCTCTCATCCACCATTCGTAGAGGACAGACACTAATTATAAGCCAACTCTGGGCTCTGGGTTCTCCATTCTCACATCACTAGTCACAACACAGTTATCTACCACCCCTGGCCTTGTCATCTTCTATTCTGGAAGTGTACTTTTTTTTCTTTAGTAGCACTTGTGACTATCTAAAACATTTTTTATTTATCTTGTGCTTGTTTTCTTCCCCATTCCTATCCCAAAATAGAAGCTCCAAAAGATCTTTCTTTTTTTAAAAATTACTACTATATTTCTAAAAACTAGAACAGTTACTGGCATACACACACACACACACTCACACACACACACACACTGCTTCAGAATTTTTGGCCACTGTGAGCATCCCAGACTTATTTTTCACCCTTTATTCTCCAAAGAAAACCTATTTTAATACTGTTACCTACCGTTCAGGATTTGATGTATTTCAACCTAGATCTCTCTCACTTACTTAACATATTTGTATAGGGTTTCTTGCCTATTAAGTTATAATATCTGCCAACCATTTTCTAAATCACTATTTCAGGCGTTCAACACTGACCAAGAATGTGCCATGCCCAATGTTGGGTGCTAGGGTTATAGTTACGAAGTACAGCAATTATCATGAAGAAATGTATTACATTTTAAAGAAGGCAGATGAATAAACATACAGTAACACTCTAGGTCAGGGATGCCCTGACACAGATTCAGATACAGGATAAAATGGAATGATCTAGGAGGAGAAATCTACACTAATAATTCAAACCTCCTTAAAGTTGGGTTATATCTGAGTTGTATCTTACAGGACTAGTAGCAATTAGCCAATGAAATGAAGTCATTAATTTTATTCTAAGCAAAATAAACACTGCATGCAACAGTAAAGATGTATTGAAAATTTAGGGCTCAGTAAACAGTAAGTATGAATCATCATGCTCTGGGGTAGAAGAGGAAGAGATGTAAGTACATTAGCAAAAAATGAAGAGATGAGGCCAAAGAGGTAACAAGTGGTATTTTGTATCAGGCTGAAGAGTTGAACTAGATCTTCTAAGGAATGCACAGTCAACACGATTTTTCTTTTCCTTTTTTTTTTAATTTTTTTTATTAGTTTCTGCTTTATAACAAAGTGAATCAGTCATACATATACATCCGTTCCCACATCCCTTCCCTCATGCATCTCCCTCCCTCCCACCCTCCCCATCCCACCCCTCCAGGCATTCACAAAGCACTGAGCTGATATCCCCATGCTCTGTGGCTGCTTCCCACTATCTATCTACCTCACGTTTTGTAGTGTATATATGTCCATGCCTCTCTTTCGCTTTGTCACAGCTTACCCTTCCCCCTCCCCATATCCTCAAGTCCTTTCTCAAGTAGGTCTGTGTCTTTATTCCCGTTTTACCCCTAGGTTCTTCATGACATTTTTTTTTAATTCCATATATATGTGTTAGCATACGGTATTTGTCTTTCTCTTTCTGACTTACTTCACTCTGTATGACAGACTCTAGGTCTATCCACCTCATTACAAATAGCTCAGTTTCGTTTCTTTTTATGGCTGAGTAATATCCCATTGTATATATGTGCCACATCTTCTTTATCCATTCATCCGATGATGGACACTTAGGTTGTTTCCAGCTCCGGGCTATTGTGAATAGAGCTGCAATGAACATTTTGGTACATGTCTCTTTTTGAATTATGGTTTTCTCAGGGTATATGCCTAGTAGTGGGATTGCTGGGTCATATGGTAGTTCCATTTTGAGTTTTTTAAGGAACCTCCATACTGTTCTCCATAGTGGCTGTACCAATTCACATTCCCACCAGCAGTGCAAGAGTATTCCCTTTTCTCCACACCCTCTCCAGCATTTATTGTTTCTAGATTTCTTGATGATGGCCATTCTGACTGGTGTGAGATGATATCTCATTGTAGTTTTGATTTGCATTTCTCTAATGATTAATGATGTTGAGCATTCTTTCATGTGTTTGTTGGCAGTCTGTATATCTTCTTTGGAGAAATGCCTATTTAAGTCTTCTGCCCATTTTTGGATTGGGTTGTTTGTTTTTTTGCTATTGAGCTGCATGAGCTGCTTATAAATTTTGGAGATTAATCCTTTGTCCGTTGCTTCATTTGCAAATATTTTCTCCCATTCTGAGGGTTGTCTTTTGGTTTTCTTTATGGTTTTCTTGGCTGTGCAAAAGCTTTGAAGTTTCATTAGGTCCCATTTGTTTATCTTTGTTTTTATTTCCATTTCTCTAGGAGGTGGGTCCAAAAGGATCTTGCTGTGATTTATGTCATAGAGTGTTCTGCCTATGTTTTCCTCTAAGAGTTTGATAGTGTCTGACCTTACATTTAAGTCTTTAATCCATTTTGAGCTTATTTTTGTGTATGGTGTTAGGGAATGATCTAATCTCATACTTTTACACGTCCCTGTCCAGTTTTCCCAGCACCACTTACTGAAGAGGCTGTCCTTTCTCCACTGTACATTCCTGCCTCCTTTATCAAAGATAAGTTGACCATATGTGTGTGGGTTTATCTCTGGGCTTTCTATCCTGTTCCATTGATCTATCTTTCTGTTTTTATGCCAGTACCACACTGTCTTGATTACTGTAGCTTTGTAGTCTAGTCTGAAGTCAGGGAGCCTGATTCCTCCAGCTCCATTTTTCGTTCTCAAGATTGCTTTGGCTATTTGGGGTCTTTTGTTTTTCCAAACAAATTTTGAAATTTTTTGTTCTAATTCTCTGAAAAATGCCAGTGGTAGTTTGATAGGGATTGCATTGAATCTGTAGATTGCTTTGGGTAGTAGAGTCATTTTCACAATATTGATTCTTCCAATCCAGGAGCATGGTATATGTCTCCATCTATTTGTATCATCTTTAATTTCTTTCATCAGTGTCTTATAATTTTCTGCATACAGGTCTTTTGTCTCCTTAGGTAGGTTTATTCCTAGATATTTTATTCTTTTTGTTGCAATGGTAAATGGGAGTGTTTTATTGATTTCATTTTCAGATGTTTCATCATTAGTGTACAGGAATGCCAGAGATTTCTGTGCATTAATTTTGTATCCTGCTGCTTTACCAAATTCATTGATTAGCTCTAGTAGTTTTTCAGTAGCATCTTTAGGATTCTCTATGTATAGTATCATGTCATCTGCAAACAGTGACAGCTTTACTTCTTCTTTTCCAATTTGGATTCCTTTTATTTCCTTTTCTTCTCTGATTGCTGTGGCTAGAACTTCCAAAACTAGGTTGAATAAGAGTGGTGAGAGTGGGCAGCCTTGTCTTGTTCCTGATCTTAGTGGAAATGGTTTCAGTTTTTCACCATTGAGGACAATGTTGGCTGTGGGTTTGTCATATATGGCCTTTATTATGTTGAGGAAAGTTCCCTCTATGCCTACTTTCTGCAGGGTTTTTATCATAAATGGGTGTTGAATTTTGTCGAAAGCTTTCTCTGCATCTATTGAGATGATCATATGTTTTTTCTCCTTCAACTTGTTAATATGGTGTATCACATTGATTGATTTGCGTATATTGAAGAATCCTTGCATTCCTGGAATAAACCCCACTTGATCATGGTGTATGATCCTTTTAATGTGCTGTTGGATTCTGTTTGCTAGTCTTTTGTTGAGGATTTTTGCATCTATGTTCATCAGTGATATTGGCCTGTACTTTTCTTTCTTTGTGACATCCTTGCCTGGTTTTGGTATCAAGGTGATGGTGGCCTTGTAGAATGAGTTTGGGAGTGTTCCTTCCTCTGAAATTGTTTGGAAGAGTTTGAGAAGGATGGGTGTTAGCTCTTCCCTAAATATTTGATAGAATTCGCCTGTGAAGCCATCTGGTCCTGGGCTTTTGTTTGTTGGAAGATTTTTAATCACAGTTTCAATTTCAGTGCTTGTGATTGGTCTATTCATATTTTCTATTTCTTCCTGAGTCAGTCTTGGCAGGTTGTGCATTTCTAAGAATTTGTCCATTTCTTCCACGTTGTCCATTTTATTGGCATAGAGTTGCTTGTAGTAATCTCTCATGATCTTTTGTATTTCTGCAGTGTCAGTTGTTACTTCTTTTTTATTTCTAATTCTATTGATTTGAGTCTTCTCCCTTCTTTTCTTGATGAGTCTGGCTAATGGTTTGTCAATTTTGTTTATCTTCTCAAAGAACCAGCTTTTAGTTTGGTTGATCTTTGCTATCGTTTCCTTCATTTGTTTTTCATTTTTTTCTGATCTGATCTTTATGATTTCTTTCCTTCTGCTAAATTTGTGGGTATTTTGTTCTTCTTTCTCTAATTGCTTTAGGTGCAGGGTCAGGTTGTTTACTCGAAATGTTTCCTGTTTCTTAAGGTGGGATTGTATTGCTATAAACTTCCCCCTTAGAACTGCTTTTGCTGCGTCCCATAGGTTTTGGGCCGTTGTGTCTCCATTGTCATTTGTTTCTAGGTATTTTTTAATTTCCTCTTTGATTTCTTCAGTGATCACTTCATTATTGAGTAGTGTATTGTTTAGCCTCCATGTGTTTGTATTTTTTACAGATCTTTTCCTGTAATTGATGTCTAGTCTCATAGCATTGTGGTCGGAAAAGATACTTGATACAATTTCAATTTTCTTAAATTTACCAAGGCTTGATTTGTGACCCAAGATATGATCTATCCTGGAGAATGTTCCATGAGCACTTGAGAAAAATGTGTATTCTGTTGTTTTGGGATGGAATGTCCTATAAATATCAACTAAGTCCATCTTGTTTAATGTATCATTTAAAGCTTGTGTTTCCTTATTTATTTTCATTTTGGATGATCTGTCCATTGGTGAAAGTGGGGTGTTAAAGTCTCCTACTATGATTGTGTTACTGTCGATTTCCCCTTTTATAGCTGTTAGTATTTGCCTTATGTATTGAGGTGCTCCTATGTTGGGTGCATAAATATTTACAATTGTTATATCTTCTTCTTGGATCGATCCCTTTATCGTTATGTAGCGTCCTTCTTTGTCTCTTCTAATAGTCTTTATTTTAAAGTCTATTTTGTCTGATATAAGAATTGCTACTCCAGCTTTCTTTTGATTTCCATTTGCATGGAATATCTTTTTCCATCCCCTTACTTTCAATCTGTATGTGTCTCTAGGTCTGAAGTGGGTCTCTTGTAGACAGCACATATATGGGTCTTGTTCTTGTATCCATTCAGCCACTTTGTGTCTTTTGGTGGGAGCATTTAGTCCATTTACATTTAAGGTAATTATTGATATGTATGTTCCTATTCCCATTTCCTTAATTGCTTTGGGTTCGTTATTGTAGGTATATTCCTTCTGCTGTTTTTCTTGCCTAGAGAAGTTCCTTTAGCATTTGTTGTAAAGCTGGTTTGGTGGTGCTGAACTCTCTCAGCTTTTGCTTGTCTGTAAACATTTTAATTTCTCCATCAAATCTGAATGAGATCCTTGCTGGGTAGAGTAATCTTGGTTGCAGGTTTCTCTCCTTCATCACTTTAATTATGTCTTGCCACTCCCTTCTGGCTTGTAGAGTTTCTGCTGAGAGATCAGCTGTTAACCTTATGGGGATTCCCTTGTGTGTTATTTGTTGTTTTTCCCTTGCTGCTTTTAATATGATTTCTTTGTTTTTAATTTTTGACAGTTTGATTAATATGTGTCTTGACGTATTTCCCCTTGGATTTATTCTGTATGGGACTCTCTGTGCCTCCTGGACTTGATTAACTATTTCCTTTCCCATATTAGGGAAGTTTTCAACTATAATCTCTTCAAATATTTTCTCAGTCCCTTTCTTTTTCTCTTCTTCTTCTGGAACCCCTATAATTCGAATGTTGGTGCGTTTAATGTTGTCCCAGAGGTCTCTGAGACTGTCCTCTGTTCTTTTCATTCTTTTTTCTTTATTTTGCTTTGCATCAGTCATTTCCACTATTTTATCTTCCACCTCACTTATCCATTCTTCTGCCTCAGTTATTCTGCTATTGATCCCATCTAGAGTATTTTTCATTTCATTGATTGTGTTTTTAATCGATGCTTGATTCATCTTTAGTTCTTCTAGGTCCTTGTTAACTGTTTCTTGCATTTTGTCTATTCTATTTCCAAGATTATGGATCTTGGAAATAGAATCTTGGATCAGCTTTACTGTCATTATTCTGAATTCTTTTTCAGGTAGACTGCCTATTACCTTTTCATTTGTTAGGTCTGGTAGGTTTTTATCTTGCTCCTTCACCTGCTGTGTGTTTTTCTGTTTTCTCATTTTGCTTATGTTACTGTGTTTGGGGTCTCCTTTTTGCAGGCTGCAGATTCATAGTTCCCGTTGTTTTTGGTGTCTGTCCCCAGTGGCTAAGGTTGTTTCAGTAGGTTGTGTAGGCTTCCTGGTGGGGGGGACTAATGCCTGTGTTCTGGTGGTTGAGGCTCGATCTTGTCTTTCTGGTGGACAGGTCCGCGTCTGGTGGTGTGTTTTGGGGTGCCTATGGCCTTATTATGTTTTTAGGTAGCCTCTCTGCTAATGGGTGGGGTTGTGTTCCTGCCTTGCTAGTTGCTTGGCATAGGGTGACCAGCACTGTAGCTTGCTGGTCATTGACTGAAGCTGGGTGCTGGTGTTGAGATGGAGATCTCTGGGAGATTTTCGCTGCTTGATATTATGTGGAGCTGGGAGGTCTCTTGTGGACCCGTGTCCTGAAGTTGGCTCTCCCACTTCAGAGGCACAGCACTGACTCCTGTCTGCAGCACCAAGAGCCTTTCATCCACCCGGCTCAGAATAACAGGGAGAAAAAGCAGAAAGAATTAGTAGAACAAAGAAAGAGAGAGGGAAAGAAAGGAAGAAGGGAAGAAAGGAAGGAAGGAAGAAAGAAAGAAAGGGAGGAAGGAAGGAAGAAAGAATGAAAGGAGGGACGGAGGGAGGAAGGATGGAAAGAAAGAAAGAAAGAAAGGAGGGATGGAGGGAGGAGTGAAAGCAAAAGGAAGAGTGAATGGAAGGAGGGAGGGAGGGAGGGAGGAAGGAAAGAAAGAAAGAAAGACAGGAGGGAGGGAGGGAGGAAGGAAAGTAAAAGAAAGTGGAAAGAAGGGTGGGAGGCAGGGAGGGAGGAAAGAAAAAGAAAGAAGGAAAGGAGGAGCAGAAGGAGGGAGGGAGGTAGGGAAGGTAGGAAAAAAAGAAAGATCAGGTAAAGTAAAATAGAATAAAGTATGAAATATTGTATTGTTATTAAAATTAAAAAGTAATTATTGAAAAAAAAACGGACAGATAGAACCCTGGGACATATGGTGGAAGCAAAGCTATACAGAGAGAATCTTACACAGAAGATTACACATACACATTCACAAAAAGAGAGCAGGGGGAAAAATCAAAAATCTTGCTCTCCAAGTCCACCTCCTCAATTTGGGATAATTCGTTGTAAAAAGAGGAAAAGGGCGAGAAGTCTGAAATCTTGCTCTCTAAGTCCACCTCCTTAATTTGGAATAATTCGTTGTAAAAAGAGGAAAAGGGGGGAAAGTCTTAAATCTTGTCCTCAAAGTCCACTTCCTCAATTTGGGATGATTTGCTGTCCATTCATGCACTCCACAGACGCAGGGTACATCAAGTGGACCGTGGAGCTTTAATCCGCTGCCTCCGAGGCTGCACAGAGAGATTTCCCTGTCTCTTCTCTGCTCTCACAGCTCCCGGGTCTCAGCCTTGGACCTGGCCCCGCCTCTGCGTGTAGGTCGCCGGAGGGCGTCAGTTCTTCACTCAGACAGGACGGGTTTAAAGAAGCCGCTGATTCGGGGGCTCTGGCTCACTCAGGCAGAGGG